>NC_077233.1:136677074-136977074 GCF_027887165.1 Monodelphis domestica | reverse complement strand
GTATTCCTTTCCTATCACTCCATGTTAAAACAACAGTGTTACTTTGGGAATTTTGGGCCTGAGATTATCAAACAACTCATCTTTGTATCTTCTTTACTTCAGGTCTAGGAGTCAAAAAATTATCTTTTCCTGGGCCTAAAAGCACTGGGTATGTTCCTAGATTCCCTTGAACTTTCTCAAACTAGTAAGAACAAGTTGTCAGGGAGGAAATACCAACAATTCCACCAAGTACTAATCCAAGATGGTTTCCCAAAGTTATGTGGTAGCAAGATGGAAAAAAGATGTGACAAGGCAGCTAAACAAAAATAGTTGATTTTTCTAATTTGAAGTCAGCATGTCTGTTTAGTTTTAACAAATGACTAAAAATTGTGAAAAACCAAGACTTACCTTGATATCTCTTGTTTGTTTAATGGTGGTTCCCTATTCCTGAACCCACTTTTCATCACAGTCTCATTATTTGGAGAAGGTATCATTATGTGTCTGTTAGTGGGGAGGGATGGTGACAGACTCAGTGTATCCTACCTGGCATGCGCAAGATGCTGATGATAAGAAAGGTGGCAAGGCCTGAGAGGATGTTGAATATGCTGAGTCTAGTGTAGGCAGCTGCAGCTCCAGAAAAAAAGAAGCTCATCAGGTACATGAGAGGAATGATGGACCAACCATAGAGCATTAAAATCATCAGAGCATCTGCAAGGTGGTTATCCTGGGTGAAAACTTCCACATTAAAGGCTCTGAACACCACCTAGGTCACAGAGACATCATATTTGGAAGGGAGATGGGGAGAAAAGGATGAAAAAAGAAAAAAGAAATTAAGTCATAACAACAGTAGTAAGAAGAAACAGTGAAGTGCTATTTAAAATAATTTTAAAAATAGATATAGAACTCCTAATCTCCCATAAAAAAGGACATATCAGCAGTAAAACAGATGTGCTCATGCTCTATCAAAGCAGTTTAAAGACGACGAGTCACCTTTTTCCTCATTAGAAGACATTCCTTCTCCTCTTTGGAAAAAAAGGCAGAGGAGGGTTGCTTCAGCTTGTGAGGATGTCCCTAGTAATGCCAGTTCAGGACAGCTTAACATAGGACCAAACATAGAAGAATGGAGGCCAAGAGAAGAGTACTGTTTCTGTAGATCCTAGGAAACTGAGGGAAGGAGTGTCTAATTTTGCTTCCTTCACCATCAGGTTCCTTGGATGGATTTAGTGCCTAGGTATCAACTGTCAAAGGAGAAACTCCAAAGAAGAACCAGGAGAACAATTTACACAATCACCACAATGATGCAAAGGAAAAGAATACTGAATGACTTTGGAACTCTGACCAATACAAAATCCAGTAGGGACCTGAGAGGGCTGACGGTGACACAAGTTTGCTACTTTGTGGCAGAGAGGTGATAGACTATAGTTGTAAAATGAGGAATATGGCCAAGGTATTGTTTTATTTACCTTAATTATTTATTTTTAAATTTTATTTTTTAAACTGTTGGTAATGTCATTTTCCCCCTCATACATGTAAAAACAATTTTTGGAATTCATTTTCTAACATTTTCAGTTCCACAATTCTCTTTCTCCCTTCTTTTCCTTCCTGCCTCCTGAGATGGTAAGCAATTTGCTATTGGGAATATATGTGCTTTTGTACAAACTTTTCCATATTTGGAATGTTGTGAGAAAAGATACATAAAAAACCCCATGAGGAAAATAAAATGAAGAACTGCCTTCAAACTCCATCAGTTCTTTCTCTGGAGATGGACAGTATTTTTTTTTTTAATCATAAACCCTTTAGAATTGTCTTGTATCATTGTGTTGCTGGGAATAGCTAAGTCATTCATAGTTGTTCATTGTACATTATTGCTGTTTCTGTGTATAATGTTCTCATGGTTCTTCTTACCTCACTCTGTATGAGTTCATGTAGATCTTTCCAGATTTTTCTGAAACTCTTGCTCATCATTTCTTTTAGAACAATGGTATTTCATTACAATCATACACCACTTATTTAGCTATTCCACAATTGATGGACATTCCTCAGTTTCCAATTTTTTTTGTCACCACAAAAAGATGTGCTCTTTTGTACAAATGGGTCTTTCCCCCTCTTTTAAAAAATTTCTATGGGATACAGAGCTAGTAGTGGATCAATTTATAACTCCACCAATAGTGCATTAGTATCACAATTTCCTCACATTCCCTTCAAAATTCATCATTTTCCTTTTCTGTCTGTCATATTAGTCAGTCTGATAGATGTGAGGTAATACCTCAGAGCTGTTTTAATTTCCATTTCTCTAATCATTACTGATTTAGAACATTTTTTCATATGACTATATATAGCTTTGATTCTTCTTCTGAAAAATGCCTGTTCATAATCCTTTGGCCAATCATCGATTGAGGAATGATTCATATTCTTATAAACTTGATTATGTTCCTTATGTATGAGGCCTTTGTCATCAGAGATACTTGCTGTAAAATTGCTCTCCCTGGGCCCAGTTTTCTTTCTAATCCTGGTTGTATTGGTTTTGTTTGTGTAAAACCTTTAATTTAATGTAGTCAAAATTATTTTATTTTATATCTCATAATTCTATCTATCTCTAGTGTAGTCATTAATTCTTCCCTTATCCATAGACCTGACAGGTAAACTATTCAATACTCCCCTAATCTTTTTATAGTAGTACCCTTTATGTCTAAATTATGTTTCCATTTTAACCTTATCTTGGTACACAGTAGAAGATATGGATCCATATCTAGTTTCTGTCATAATGTTTTCCAGTTTTCCCAGCAATTTTAGAGTTCTTATCACAGAAATTTGGATCATTGAGTTTATCAAATACTAGATTACTAGTCATTTTCTACTATATATTGTGCACCTAACCTATTCTACTGGTCCACCACTCTATCTCTTAGCCAGTACCAGATTGTTCTGATGATTAATGCTTTATAATACAGTTTGAGATATGGTACTGCTAGGCTATCTTCCTTTACTTTTTTTCCCCCATTAAATCCCTTGATAGTGTTGACCTTTAGTTCTTCCAAATGAATTTTATTATTTTGTCTAGTTCTATGAAATAATTTTTTTGTAGTTTGATTGGTTTGTCACATAATAGACAGATTAGTTTAGGTAGAACTGTCATTTTTATTATGTTGGCTTGGCCTACCCTCAAGCAACTAATGTTTTTCCAGTTACATAGTTTTGACTTTATCTGTGTGAAAAAGTGTTTTGTAATTGTGTTCACTTAGTTACTGGGTTTGTTTTGGCAGGTAGACCTCTAGGTATTTTATTTATGTCATCTATAGTTTTTTAAATGAAATTTCTCTTTCTATCTCTTGATGCTAGACTTTGTTAATAATACATAGGGCTATACTTATTTGTTACAAAGGAACATTCTATTAGTAGAATAGGTAGTCATTGGGAAGTAAGAGTTATATTCAAAAAAGAAAGGATCATCAAATAAAACATGTAAAGAGGAAAAAGTAAGCAAAAGTGAATCTCCTATAATGTGTGGGTCCCAATTGACACATTATCCAACACTCACCAGCAGCAGTGAACAGGAGACAAGGAAGGTAAGGAGATCCCACAGCAAGGCAGAAAGCCAAAAATGAATGACATAGACTCCACTGACAAACTGGATATGCTTTGCCTTCATGTCTCTCTCAATGACTGCCAGGATGGAAAATGTACTGGCTAAGAAAGCCATACTGAAGAGCAAATTAAGAGCTAGATGAAATCCTGTGTGGCCTCTGCAAGAGATGGAATGGGTAGAGGAGAATTCTCAGTACTTCTGGCTAGAAGAAAAGAGCAATTTCTCTTGCAGCTATATTCCAAAACATGACCTGCTAACAAAAAATTAAAACCAGCTGGGCAGGGGGAGATGCTCATGGAATGAAAGCCTCAATCTTTGGTGAAATCAAAGTTCATGCACTTACTCATCAGCTTGTTCTGTTGTGGTCTGGCTGGCACCTCGAGGTTGAGGGTAGTTAGAGACAGTAATGGAAGCACTGGGGCCAGAAAGCAGCTTGAACAGAATATTGTCCACGATGGCCAGAGCAGTGGCAGGAGAGTGGTAGGCTTGGTTGTTGAACAGAGCAGTGATAACTGTTTGGTCTCTAACATCTTTGAAGGAAGCTGCCACAAGGCATCGTTCATTAAAGCCTTCACCTTCTACTGAGGCCCTAAAAATCAGGAACTCTTCCAAATCACCTTGGGTGGTGAAGTAACAAGAAAGCCACATGAATTTATTGAATTCAAAAGATATTTATTAAGCTCCTACCAAATGTGTGAAGTCTTGCATTAAAGTACTGAAGGAGATACAAAGACATATTAGAAATAGTTTCTGCTCTTAAAAGAACTTACAAGTTAGTAGTGTATGTGTATATATGTGTGGAGAGGGGAAATAGGTATTCACCAGATTATAATAGCCAGAATATAGACAATACAAAAAGTATCAAGTAGGGTTCTGAGGAAAGATACGTTTTGTAGGGAAGAAATGGGGAAAATTTCCTGGAGAAGGCACTAGGACTGGGTCTTTAAGTATCAGTAGGTTTGTAGTGTGTGATGGGAGAGTGGCTGGGATGGGCAGGCATTCCATGTCTAGAGAATAGCATAAGTAAGGGTAGAAAGCTGAGAAGTAATGGGACATGTTTATAGAATGCTAAGTTCCACAAATTATTGGAGGATGGAGTATCAAAAGGAGAAAAATGTGAAATAAGGCTGCTGATATTGGCTGGTGCTGTACCACTGAAAGCCAGAGTTCTGGGTGATGACATCATATCTCTCACAAGTTCATTTCCTGGCAGACAGGTTTTCACCCACCAGCAGCACTCACCTAACACTTCCCGGGGGACCTGTTTCTCAGCCTGCAGCATATCTTTAAAGCGTTCTGAAAGCTGCTGATCCAGTTTGGAGGTTCCATAGATGGAAAAGGGCACAATTGTCTGACCATATTGATCCAAGGTTAATTGTAAGATGGGGTCATCTCGAATGGCTGAGGAGTAGTTGATGGCCATGAGGGCTAATGTGATGCAAGTCAGAGGCACAAGGATTTGTGCCACCAGGATCTTCCAGTTGCGCCAGCTGTACAAGGTTTTCTTTGTGAACATGGCATAGAATTGCTGGCAATGAAGGTAGAACTAGAAGAAAGAGATGATGGACTTGGGAGTTATATGGTTAAATAGAGCTAAGCATACTGTATCACTTATATCCTTCCTGAACTTGCCAGGCTTACCATCCCAAGTAAGAATGCTCACCCTGGTGTTAAATTTGATGGAAGTACAATCTTCCTTGATTAAGGCTCCAATGCTGTCAGTAAGGTCCATGATTCCACTGAGGTTGTTATCCATGGCCCAGTCACTTGCCCGTCTCTCATGCTGGTACTGCAAGGCAGGAAGTTGTATGGCTTGGATATCCATACTTGAATCTACAAGCTTGCCAACTCTGAATCAAAAAAGTACAAGATATTTTTATTATAAATACAGATAAAAGTTACTTGAATTTGGTCAATGTGAAAAATATCAAATTGAAAAGGTTATTCTTCTACTTGAGAGATGTTACAAAGGTGAGATTAAATATAACCAACTCTAGTCCATCTTCTTAGAGGCAGTTTCGCATTAAGAATTGTCTACTGACTATTTAAAACTAAATGTTCCCTCGATAGCTCAAATTTAACATGTCTAAATCTATATGAAATATCTATACTTACCCCTTCTCTGAATTTCCTTATTTCTGTTAGGGGCATTATTATCCTTCCAGTTTTCCAGATTTGAAATCTTTTTTTTTTTAAACCCTTACCTTCCGTCTTGGAGTCAATACTGTGTATTGGTTCCAAGGCAGAAGAGTGGTAAGGGCTAGGCAATGGGGGTCAAGGGACTTGCCCAGGGTCACACAGCTGGGAAGTGTCTGAGGCCAGATTTGAACCTAGGACCTCCCGTCTCTAGGCCTGACTCTCAATCCACTGAGCCACCCAGCTGCCCCCCCTCCCCCATTTGAAATCTTAATGTTATCCTCAACTCTTTCTCACTCACTTCATATGCCTAATTAATTGCCAAACCTTTTAATTTCTATCTCTATAACATCCCTCACACATGTCTCTTTCTATTGACCACCTTGGTTCTTGCCTTCATTATGTCTCATCTGAACTCCTGCAAGAACCTCTTATTTGGTCTTCCTAGCTCAAGTCTCTGCTTTAGTCCATCCCCCCAGTTATTAAATTAATTTTCCTAAAGTGAAAATCCTTATCATCCCCATTCTCAAAAAAAATCCAGTGCTTATGATCTCATGTAAATTTCATTGTTAGGCATTAAAAAGCTCTTTACAACACGGCCACTTTCTACCTTTCCAGGCTTCTTATACAGAATGTGATACTTGAGCTGAAATCTCTTACTTTTTGTCTTAAAATCAATACAGAGCATTAGTTCCAAGACAGAAGAGTGGTAAGGGCTAGGCAATTGGGGTTAAATGATTTGTCCAGGGTCACACAGTTAGGAAGTGTCTGAGGCCAGATTGAACCTTGGTCTCTAGATCTGGTTTTCTATCCACTGAGCTACCTAGTTGCTCCTTGAGCCAATTCTTTGAAAAACAAACAAACAAACAAACAAACAAACAAACAAAGAACCCCAGGGATTCCAAAAGGCAGAGGGGGATTATTTCAGGCATGGTGGATAGCCTGGGAGAAAACATAAAAATAGATCAGATCATTTTTACTCCTGTTGTCTGGCTTCTAAATCACCTTTCTAAAAGACCTGGGTATTAAAAATGCATTTACTCAGTCTGACATTTTCAGTCCTCATTTTGTTCACTAATGCAGAAAACTCAGTTTGGAAGCAGCACAGGGGTTTAACCAAATTAATCTCAATATACATCAGAGGATCAGTCTAATATTTATATAGTATTTAAAAGTTTTTACAAGGAGGGGGGCAAAGGAGTTATTCTTATTGCCATTTCAGACAAATTCAAAGAGGTTAAAGTGGCTAAGGTGGCATGGCTAAGTGATTAAACTTACACCAGAACTCAGGCTTTCTGACAACTGGTATCCATTGTTCTAAACTGCAACTTGCTACAGATGTCTCAAACAGTGTGAGAATTCTCCAATTATGTTAGTGAAGGACTTATCTGGTATAATAATTCTGGGAGAACCAAATGCCAGTTATTAAGTTATTAATTCTTCTAAGTATTCACCTAGAGAAAATCTGGACTGGAAAACATTCTTCATGTACCTTTTCCTGGCAAAACTGTCTAAATTAAAGCTTTAGTTAAGTATCTGTCATATTATAATAATATTCACAATAGTATCTAGAATAAATCTAAGGGAAATAATACATATTTTAACCTTAGGCATTAGTATTTTGACTTTCTAAATCAATTTGCCAATTTGCCTATCTCTGTTGCAGAGATAGACATTTTAGAATACATTTAAGAGCAATAATTCTTCCTCCAGTATCTCAACCATCAATACTACTACTTTTATTTTTTTAACCCTTACCTTCTGTCTAAGAAGCGATTCTAAATATCAGTTCCAAGGCAGATGATGGGTAAGTGCTAGATAATTGGGGATAAGTGATTTGCCCAGCATCTCACAACTAGGAAATATCTGAGGCCAGATTTGAACCCAGGTACTCTGGATTCCAGGCCTGGCACTCTTATCTGCTGTGCTACCTAGCTGCTCTCACCAATACTTCTAAACTCTAAGAGACCATAGCAACAAAGCTCAGAGTTAAATATTTACCTAAGGAAGACTTCTTCCATGGTGGTAACAGATGCACCATAGCTGGCAATACCTAGCTCTTTCTGTTTCAGTTCCAATTCAGTAAATAGAATTTCAAACCTACAAGGAGGAAGGGAATAGAATGAAAATGACCAGTTTGGATGTCCTTTAAAAAAATATGTGGAAAAAAGTATGTAAACTATATAAGAAAAATAAGCATATAAGTAAAATAAAACAAACCCAAGACTATAATTTCTCCCCCACAATTGCTAGCTCCATTCCAAAAGGCATATCAGCTTTAAGAAAGCGATAACTATACCATCCTTTTCACTTTTCACCTTTTCTGGGTATATGTATAGCATGAATTTGCTGCATGGTAATTTGTCAGCATGTATAATATTCTTTTTCATTCTGTTTTCTTTACTCTGCATCACTTTACATGTGTATTCTTTTACTTCTTTGAATTCTTCAAAACTATCAATTCTCATTGAAGTTATATTCTATTACATTTTATATATCATAATCTATTCAGTCATTCCTTGCCCAAGACAGCTAGGTGTTTTAGCCCTGAATCTGGAGTCAAAAAACCCGAGTTCAAATCTAGCCTAAGACTTTTACTAGTTGTGAGTCCTTAGGTAAGTTATTTGACTTGTCTCAGTTTCTTCAACTGTAAAATGGAGATAATAATTGCACCTCCTGTCTGGGTTGTTATAAGAATAAAATGAGGTAAGTGTTTAGCATAGTGCTATGTAGTAGCTATACAGATTCTAGTTATCATCATCATCAATATCATCATTATATTGATTTATTATTTATATATTAATTATTATATATACCTAATTTGTTTCTGGTTTAGTTTTGTTAATTTTTAATAACATAACTAGAGCTTCTAGGATTTTTTTTGCAATGAATCTCCCCCTCCTGCCCCATTTTTGTCAATAATCTCCTTGGAATACAGTACTAGCAAGGGAACTGTTAGGTACAAGGTTACACAATTTTTCTAATTCTTATTATTTCACTTAATTCTTGATTTCTCTGGAAAAACACTAGATCAATTTCATAACTAATAGCAATGTTGTCTATTTCATTTTAGTCTTGCCAGCCCTGAATGTAGTTATTTTTGCCAATTTGATAGGGATGGGATCTTTTTTTTTGTGAGATTACTGATAGTCTACATTTCCTTTTTACTTCTTTATATCCTTTGATATTCTATGAAATGGAATGTAGTTCTTATTCTGCTGGATTTGAATAAGTTCCACATAAATTTCAGACAGTTTTATCTCAAGTATTTGATAGAAAAATTTTTTAATATTATCAAATGATAAAAAAACCACTACTATCTGTCTTAGACTCAATACTATGTATTGGTTACAAGGCAGAAGAGTGATAAGGGCAAGCCAATGGGGGTTTAATGACTTGCTCAGGGTCACACAGCTAGGAAGTGTCTGAGGCCAGATTTGAACCTATCTCTAGGCCTGGCTCTCAATCTACTGGGCCACCTATAATCTGAGACCCCCAGAAGTGAGAGTGGACCCCAGTAAAATCAAAGCCATAGTCTAGATAAAGCCAAATACGTAGCTCACTCCTCACATGAGGCCCCCCAAATCCTTCCTTTCCACCCCTCCTTGCTGCACTTTGCAGAAACTACATATCCTTTTAAGAAACTACTGATGTAGGGTTTCTATGAGAATCTGGGTTAGATCATTATACACTGACATATTGATTTATCAGCCTATAGAAAACTCTGTCTAAGCTTTGATGAGGTAAACTAAAGTCATTGTACTAAGATTGTAAATCATTTACTAACCATTGTCCATATAAAAAAATGACCCAATCCTTACGCTTATGTAACATTGTCCTATGTAACACTAGCTGTGATCAATAAACTTGGCACTTGCTTGCCATCAGCCCTCCTGAGTCTGTCTGAATTCTTACCCCTTGGGAACCCCAAACAGGTGGTCCTTGGTAGTCCTGACAATAATCAAAATTTTTAAAGTACACAAAAAATCTAATTATTTTTTTGCTCTAGTTTTTTTTGAGTGCTTTAAAAACATTTATTTTGTGGCCAGTAGTATCCTGGTAAAAAGTTTAACAACTAGTTATATGAAAAACAATTGAAGCAAGGCAGTTATAAGTTTAATCTGCATTCTTAATATTTTCCCTATCCTTTTTTTTTAAACCCTTACTTTCTGTCTTGTCTCCAAGGCAGAAGAGTGGTAAGGGCTTGGCAATGAGGGTCAAGTGACTTGTCCAGGGTCACACAGCTGGGAAGTGTCTGAGGTCAGATTTGAACCCAGGACCTCCCGTTTCTTGATCTAGCCCTCTCAATCCTCTGAGCTACCCAGCTGCCCCCCATCCTTTCTTAAGTCCATAATGTATATAAAATGAGGTAGAATAAAGAAAGTAGAATCAAAAGAATGATATATATGTTGATGAGACTCATATGGTAAAAACAACAAAACAAATTAAGCCTTGATTTGTAGTGTTTGCAGATTTCTAAGATGTAATGCTCACACTGAAAATTTAACAATCAGGTCTTGGGAGGCATTAAAAAAACCCAACAATCCTTACCTTATGTCTTAGAATCAATACTGTGTATTAGTTATAAGGCAGAAGAGTAGTAAGGGCTAGGCAATGGGGGTTAAATGACTTGCCCAGTTAGGAAGTGTCTAAGGCAGAACTGAAACTGGGATCTCCCACCTCTAGGCCTGAGCCAACTAGCTGCCCTGTTGGGAGGGATTTTTCATGCTGATTCCAGTACCCCTTTGGTTGAGTCACTTAAAATGGTAAGAAGTTTGGTCTAGTGTCAATTTTGCCAAACCACTATCCAGTATTCCTGATAATTTTTGCTAAATGAGAACCTTTCCTAATGTTTTGTGGTTCTATTCCTGATTTGGCCTTGTTAGTATTTAACCTATTCTAAGATCATTTTTTTTCATTATTTTAAATCAGTATCAAATAGTTTTGATTATTTTGGCTTTACATTATAATTTGAAATCTGGGAATAAAAGTCCAGGCCCTTTCCTCTTTTTGCAAAACTTCCCTTGATATTCTTTAATATTTTTTCTTCCATTAGGACAGAGACTTGAGTTCTGTTTGGTCTTTGCAGTCCCTTATTCTAGCACAATGAGTAGTACATAGAAGGCATATGCTAAATGCTTGCTGAATATGGCTTGGTTCTTTGAGTTGTTTATGTTTTTCAGTTTTTTTCTGGCCACTGATGACACGTGCTAAGACCCAGGCCTTACACTATCCCCAACAGGTCCTCCTTCACTTATTCATTATATACTTTGATCTACCTTATGTTAGGGCCAACTTTGCTCCTTGGACCATCCCTGAAGATCATTTGCTACTTCATAGACAGAGTCATACATTGAAGGCTTCTTCTTCCTGCTATTTGCTCATTTTCTTGTCCTTTTCTTTTCCTCACATAAAAGGCCATTCTCTTTTGAAGTTCTTTGGTTGTTCTTTTATCTTCTTCCCCTTTTGATTTTTTGGCATTTTTAGTTACTCATGAGGAAGATTCAGTGAACTGTGGTGTGAGGTTTTCTGCAACTTCTTAATCCACTTATTTTACAGAACTCAATAAGATAATGCTCACTTATCTATGGAACTTGATATCCTTACCTTCTTGTAGGACTGAGCATCCAAAGTCTCTATCTATTGCATGATGCTTATATGGTCATTGTAAATCCAAAGAAGCTAATGAATTAGTCCCTAATAAATCAATTTCTTTTTGGAATTTCAGATATGGGTTAGGTAAGTTAGTTTATGAAAAAATTGACAATGGATTATATAATCACCTCAAGAAGGAAATCAAGAACATTTAAAAAATAATTCATTGGGGCTGCACCTTAAAAATTATTACACTGACTAAATTAGAAGCAAAGGACTTAAGCTTTTCCCCAAGGTATACAGCAAAATCATGTGTTTGCTTTATAGAAAGTAGAAAAGTCTTCTGCTTCAAATTCTGATCTCACCCAGTTTTGGGAGTGCAAAATACTCCTTTCTGAGAATTTGGTGGTGTTTATCTCTGTACCAGTGATGTACTCATTACTCTTTTACACCTTCCTCAAGATTATCTGTGTTCCAGTAGTTTATTAAGAGTGCTTTTCATAGTGTGAACTTCCTAACTGCTTATACTATGCATATGGTGGCAATATAAGTAACTTATATCACAAGCCCCTGTCTATCAGAACTCATCTACCAAATCTCTGGAATCCAGAAAATAATTGCAGACATTGAGCAAATAAAAGAAATTGGTTTAGAACTCTTTTGGATTCATACCTATGTGCACTCTCCTTGGGGAGGATAAATGATAATTCAGCTCCAACGTTGCTCTCCAAAATGGCATTTGGTATATGATGATAAACCAGACGAGAAATTTCACTGGTGTTACAATGGAGTTCCTTCACTATGATCATATGATACCCTGCACCTGAAAGAAGGCATGTAAAAGCCTGGATGAAACCAGACGTTTTAATAGTTCTCTTCTCTAGACCACACTTAGTAAGTATCATGGGAGATGAGATAGAGAACCTAGGTAGAGAATGGTTTGTTTGCATGCATAAAAGAGCTGATCTCAGAAGATCAGTATTTTTACTTAGAATCTTGTCTCCTATTCCTCATCAGAAGGCTTGATAATATGAGTTTGGGGCTGATTGGATTAATAAAGAAACTAATTTAGGAAGAAGGTTGCTACAACTATACAACTAACTAGGTTAGAAAATTCCATTAGATTAATTTCCTGAATTTTGTTAGAGTTGAAAATAAAGACATCTATAGGGGAAAAAATCCTTGCTTTGGAACATTTACCTACTCTCTGAGCCAGAATTCTATTAGATACCAATATGGCTTATCTTTACATATGTTGTACCTAGGGTCTAGGATCCAGGAAGTTCAAGGTAAGAAAGCTTTTCATTACTAGACTTCAGGAACCATGCATGACATGAACCTACAAAGGGTTTGATGCTAAATCAGCAATGAGAGAAAGGAGTAGAGACACCTGGTTTTCTTCCCTTGTCCTCCTCACCATATTTGTGCTTGAGGAAAAGTGATGAGCCACAACACTGCAGGTCCCCTTTGGCCATAATAGCAATTCGGTCCCCCAAGAGGTCAGCTTCATCCATGAAGTGTGTGGTCAGCACAATGGTGCGGTCATTTTTCTGCTGTTGAAGGAGATCCCAGGTGGCTCTCCGTGAAATTGGATCCATTCCTGAAGTTGGTTCATCTAGCATCACTACCTATAGACCCAAAAGGGACAGTCAAAAGACTAGTCAAATGGTACCATGCCACTTACCAAGTCAGGTGGGGGTCCTGTTCCTGTATGTTCTTTTCCTGTTGGTGAAAATGTTCTTACCACTGTAATGGTCCATTCAGGGGAACAATGAGTTTTACTTAGATATAGCAGCTGCTATGTGAAATATACTATCTGTTAGGCATTCACTTTTCTGGCTAAGATGAAAGAGTGAGGCAAGGTCAGTTGTCTAAGGACAGACAAAAGGCCCAGGAGTAAACCTGATCCCCTCACTATTGCCTCCCCCATACTAACCTAACTAATGATCTGATTGCCCACTGAGGATATCTTAGTAGTCTTCTTAGGAGGAATGGTCATACAAGCTCTTCAAGTCTGGTTCAGCTAATGTTTTTGCCAGTCTGCAGAGGCTACCTGGTTCCACCCAATACCGTACCTTTGAGCCTCCTATGAGTGCGATGCCAACAGAGACCTTGCGTTTCATTCCTCCACTTAGTGACTTTGAAAGCGAGTGGCGTTTATTCTCCAGATCAAGAATGTTCAAGATATGATTGACTTCCTCAGGACATTTCTGTTCAGATAAGCCTTTCATCTATGAGACCAAGCATGGGAGAGAGCTTTAGACCTGCAGCTTTCTGAAAGGAGCCTGACCCAGCACTGTAGAGCTGATAGAGCACTGAATTTAAAAGTCAGGAGATGTGGGTTCATGTACTGCCTAAGAGACTTACTAGCTTTGTGAAGATGGGCAAGTTCCATAACTATTTAATATCTCCTCCCCCATCTTCAATTCCTCTGCATCTCTCATCTCTGTACCTCCTTCCCTTTCTCCAGAGTTCATCAAAATACACTTTGGGTGAGGAGAGTATAGACCACCTCAAGTGTGTGAGCTAAGCAAAAAAAAAAAATGTATTTATTTTAGACTTGCCTGAGCATAGAAATAAAGGTGTTCAGCCACTGTCATATAGTCAAAGAGGACATCATGCTGGGGGCATAAGCCCAGGCTCTTCCTGATCTGAACTATGTCATGTGAGATCTCATACCCATTGATATATGCCCGTCCACTTGTAGGAGGAAAAAGACCTAGGAAGAAGCAGAAAATGACCCAGCACAACTTTAGTGACGATGGATTAATTCATTCCCCATCAGCAGCTGGAGATTAATTATGAGTAATGCTAGCCTCTTTGAAGTTCCTTGCTTGTTGCTCCTCTCCCAAACCCAGGAATTTCCACTGGCTATCCCTCATGCTTGGAATGTTCTCCTTTTTAGTCTCCACCCTTGGTTTTCTTGATGTCCTTCAAGTCCCAGTTAAAGTCCCACTTTCCGAGAGAAGATTTTCCTTAATCCTTCCCTCTAATATTATCTCTAGTTCATTCTGTCTGTATCTTATTTGAATATAGTTATTTGCATGTCTTCTCCTTCCTTAGGAAGTGAGCTCCTTGAGGGTAGGGATATTGCTTGATTCATTTGATTGGCCTTTCTTTATATTCCCCAGAACCTGTCTGACAATACTTTCACCCACTTCAAAACACAGCAGGTGCTTAATAAATGATTGTTAGCTTGGCTTGAACCTTACCCTCCTGGTGTATTCACAAAGACTAGCTGACTTCCCTTTTCCCAGAAGGGATGTACTAGGGATGTGTTGGTGAACCTTTGGCATGCAAGCTGGAGGGGCTACTTCCTTTCCCCTTTCTATGCTTGCCTAAGGACATTTCTCAAGTCACTGCCCCTCTGTCCAGCAGCCCAAAGGGAGTGCTTCCTCCCTCCCTTGTCTGGGGTAAGGCAGGGGGCTCACTTATAGTGTGAAAATTGCAGTTTGGGCACGGTCTCTAAAAGGTTCACCATCATTGTACGAGGGCCTGGGAGAGAGCATAACAGAAGTAAGAATGATTCCCTAAGGTTTAGGAGCTTACAATCAGCTAATGGAGACAAAACCCACAAAACTGGTAAAAAATGTTTAAGTAACATATTGATAAGCAAGAAATTATTTTCTTCTTACTACTTGAGTAAAATATCAAAGGAAATCAGAATGAAATGGAAGAGATTAATCAGGTAATTATTGGAAGAGTTTTGAATTAGTTTGGAAGGTTGTGAGAAATATAACATAAAACTAGGATGAGAAGGGTTTTATATATGGTTTATGTAATTAATCTCATTACATTGGTTACACTGTTAGGTATAACAAATTCACAAAAGTTTGGGGGCAGAAAGTTGCTGGTCATAGTGAAGGGTCTTTAAACAAAGTAACTTAGCTAGATAAAGGGCCTTAAGAGAGGGATCTCTCTCATTACCTCAGGCAGGTTATATCTGAATATTACATTGGGAACCATCATTCCAGCAAATGTGGAGTTATGTTAATTCATCAAATGGGATTTTAGGGAAAAAACACCCTCAAATAAGGTCAAGCAATTAATCACTATTGCATGGGGAAAATAATTTTTTCCAATTATTCTTGCCTCAAGTTGCTCTGATCTATCCTCTTCACAGCTGACAAAATTATTTTCTTTTAAAATTATTTATTTGATTAATTAAATTAGAATATTTTTCAATGGTTATATGATTCATGCTTTTTCCCCTCTCCTCCTCCCATCCCCCTCTAGGAGTCAATCAGCAATTCCACTGGGTTTTACATGTATCATTTTTCAAAACTTATTTCCATATTATTACTATTTGCATTTAAAGTCAACATCCCCAATCATATACCCATTGAATCATGTGATCAATTATTTGCTTTTCTTCTGGGTTTCTACTCCCACAGTTCTTTCTCTGGGTGCTAAGAGCATTCTTTCTCATAAGTCCCTCAGAATTGTCCTGGATCCTTGCATTGCTGCTAGTAGAGAAGTCCATTTCATTTGATTGTGCCATAGTGTATCAGTCTCTGTGTACAACATTCTTCTGGTTTAAAATTATTTTCTTAAAGTAAAAGTCTGCTCTTGTCACTCCTCCACTCAATAAACTCCAATGGTTCTCACTGTCTCTAGGAATAAACTGCCTTTCCTGCCCATTTAAACTACACACCAGCACCAGCATGAGCATGACATACCTCACCATCTCATCATACCTCTCCTAATGGTAACAACTTCATGATCAAGAATGTTGAAATTCCTCTCTCTGATCACAACTATATGTATTTCCAACTCTTCTACTCTCTCCTCACTCACACTAAATCCAAGCTTCACAAATATCATGATCTCTAGTTCTTTAAACCATGTCTATTCTCCAAGTCTATCCTCTTCCTATATGTGATCTTACTTGATTCCATATCAAGCTTTGACCTCTTGGTCAGTTACTTTTTTGATACACTAGCTATTATAACTCTAGAATCCTGTTTCTCTTCTCTTTTGCCACACCTGTCCAATAAAGCCTCATCTTTGTTGATGGCGCATCAATTTGAACCAAACCAATTACTATGCTTCTGCTGCAGAGTTGGGCATCACTTGTTGAAAAATAATTGAATCAAGTTGATTTCATTCACTTCAAATTCATGGTATATAGCCTCAGCAAGTATCCTCACTACTTTTCTTTTCTTTTTAAAAACCTTTACCTTCCATCTTAGCATCAATATTGTGTATAGGTTCCAAGGCAGAAGATCACTAAGGGCTAGGCAATGGAGGTTAAGTGACTTGTCCAAGGTCACATATTTAGGAAGTATCTCAGACCAGATTTGAACCCAGGACCTCTCATGTCTAGACCACAACTTTCTAATTATATTGGTATTCTATTCTTATCAATTCCCTATAGGTCTCTAAATTAACAGGGAATATTTTCTTATCTCTTCCTTTCCTTAACTGGCCTCCTAATCCTCATAATTTATAATAGATAAGCTAATCTACTTCACGAGAAGACTGAGGTCCACTGATGTGATCTTTCTAAGTTTCTGTATCTGATGCCTCAAGACTTATCATAATCACTTGTTCTTTTCCTCCTTCTTTGTCACTAAAGGAAATATTTCTTTACTTTTCTCTAAGGCAAAACCCATACTATATGCTTTAAAAAATTACTTCTTACTCTGAACTTAAGAAACACCAAACAAAATGGGTATTTCCAAATATAGAGTAAAATGGAAAAAAAAGATTACAAATGAAAATGAGAACCTGCTATATACAGCTTGCCCTTCTTTTTAAGTATATAACAAATTTAATGTGTAATTTTCAGAACTGTCCTCTTATCTGTGATTTTTTTCTATTCTCACTTATGCATTCAAAAACATTTCAATAACCAGGTTTTTTTTTTTTGTGGGCTACTCTATTTCTAAACTCTTTCCTGCTTGCTATCACTTAGGAAAAAACAAAGAAAAAACCCCACTAGTAGCATATATGAATAGTCAAGCAAAATAAATCCCCAAATTATTTGTGTTTCAAACATATGTCCTATTCTGCATCTTAGGTTTACTACCTCTTTGTCAAGGTGTGGGCAACATGCTATATCACTGGTCCTCTGGATTTGTGTTAGTTTCATCAATTAGTTTTCAAGTCTTTCAAAGTTGTTTGTCTTTACAATGTTGTAATTATATAAGTTGTTATAGTTTACTCTTTATCAGTACATAAAGTCTTCCAAGTTTCTTTGAAACCTTCCCTTCTGTAATTTCTTATGGTGTAATAATATTCTATTACATTAATATATTCTGTATGGGATACTGCCACCTTGTTTCTGATTCTTGCAACAAATAAAAGAACTGCTATATTTTTGTACATATGGGCCCTTTTCCTCTTTCTATGATCACATTGTGGTATAGATCTAGTAGGGGTTCTTGTACCCTTGATTTCACTTCCCTTTCCTTTTCTGCTTCCTCTAAGATCTAGTTCTAGCAATCATTCTCTCCTTCATTAATCTTCAATCTCTCCCTTTTCACCAATTGATTCCCACCGGTCTATGAATATGATCTGTTTCTGTAATCCTTAAAGTCATCCACTTTATCCTGCACTTCTCAAAAAGGCTATCTACAATTAGTGCTTCCTACTTCCTCTGCTTTCCTCAAATGCCTTCTACTTGGTTTCTCCATCCACCACTTCAGTGAAACTGTTCTCTTAAAAATCACCAATGACTTTCTAATTAGCAAATGTCTTATTCCTTTTCCTTTAATTGTAACCTAATCATGAAAAGATACTTCATCAAACAACAGAACAGAGAGGTAAAGATAAGAAGGTCCAGGACAGTGCCTTGAAGGACAACTTTGTTTAGGGGACAAGGGAAAAATGATGATCTAGCAAAGGATGCTGAAGGCCGGATGGGGAGAGGGGGAGAGGGGGAGAGGGAGAGAGGGAGAGAGGGAGAGAGAGAGAGAGAGAGAGAGACAGAGAGAGAGAGAGAGAGAGAGAGAGACAGAGAGAGAGAGAGAGAGACAGAGAGAGAGAGAGAGAGACAGAGAGAGAGAGAGAGAGAATGGAGGATCATAATAGCGAGAGCAGAATTTCAGTTGGTAGAGACCTCAGGGGTCATATAATCCAATGCACATCTGAATAAGAATCCTTTAAGTAATTATCCATCCTTCCTTTAAAGATAAAGGTTGAGGGGCAAATTGAAAGGCTCCTCTGGAGCACGAGTTCTTCACTTATCTTGTATTATGGACCCTTTTGGTAGTCTGGTGAAACTATAGGTTCCTTTTCAGAATAATATTTTTAAATGCATAAAATAAGATATATAGTTCAAAAAAGTAAATTAATTATATTGAAATATAGTTATCAAAATAGTAAAAAATCCAACCACAAACAAGTTTAGAGTTCAGATTAAGAACTGCATTTGGGGGCAATCTAGTAGGACCAGCTAGATGGTGCAATGGAGAGAGTTCCAGGGATAGAGTCAGGAAGACCTGAGTTTAAGATTCCCACATGGCACATATTCTTACTAGCTGTGTGGTCCTGGGTAAATAATTTAATCTCTCTGTTTCCTCAGCTATAAAATGTGAAATAAAAGCACCCACTCCCACATTTACTTGGCAGAAAGAAAAATGTATACTCTGTGAAGATCACTGAAGAATTCTTTCTGACCTTTGTACTTTCTGAAAGATGTTCCTTCAGTCCTTTAGTGTCATATAAATCATGGGAGGAAAAAGTATTCAGGTGGAAGGAGTGGTAGTGGTCATCAATTACAAGGGGCTAAAAAGCAAATAGGGTGGTACAAGGAGTAGTGAAAAATGGAGTCTAGATAATGTTTCTTAGGAATTTACTAGTGAAAAGGCATTGAGATATTTAGGATAAGACCCTGAACAAGTGACAAGATTGAGTAAATGGTGTTTGCAGATAGCAGAGAAAAAGCTGGCAGATGGAGAAATTGAGAATGATAGAAGGAGCATGATCAATAGGGCAAGCTCCTAGAATAGACAGAAGGGGACAGGATCAACAATACAAGCAGAAGGATTAATTTAAGTAAAGAAAACCAATCTCATTTCTTCATCAAAGATGAAAGAAAGCAAAGGAAAAATAGACAGCAAAATCAAGATGATGAACATTTATTAAGCACATTACAAAGGGCGAGGCACTACTGCTAAGCACAAGAACACAAATGTAGGCACAACAACAATCCTTGCTCCCAAGGAGCTTAAATTCCAAAGAGGGAAGATGATAATACATCAAGGCAAGGTGAAAGGGTGGGTGGGGGAAGGAAGACAGAGGCTGATTTATCCTCAGAGTGAGGCAACAGAAGAAAGAATAGGAGAGGATGCTGATGGCATCTGAAGTCTAGAATTTCCCAAATAAATTCTAGGATTTTTAGTCTCTAAATCTTTGTTCATGTTCCTTCCTGTGCTAAGAATCTCACTGCTTCCTTAAAAGAGCTTGTTAAATTCCAATTTATCCTTAAAAATTTCCACCTCCTCAATAGAACTTTCCCTGGTTGCAATTTCTCTGACTAAAAAAAAAAAAAGATTTGTATTGGAATTTCCTTTATTTCTTTGATATTCAGTGGATCTGTGATCACATAAACAGGGGTACTCTATCTTGTGGTGGGAACTGTAGATGTCCCATATGGTTCTTGTCTATGTTCTTCCATGGATCCTTTATGGAGGATTTACTTAGTAAAGGTCTTCCTCTGGGGCTTTTTAACATTTTCAGGATACCTATGGAGCACTAGGTTATCCATTGGTTATCCTTAGCATGAGAGACATGTCTCCTGATGATACATTTCCTTAATAATAACCTTATATAATTTCTCAAGCATTGCTCATCTGTGGAAATATATTACAGCTTTATTTATGCCCAGTAGGGAACTCTGTATTGTCCTCAGGATCACCTGCCACATTAATTCCTCAGAGAATAAGGTGTTTCCAGGATCCAAAATCATAAACAATTGCTGGAAAAACAATTATGTTAAAAAGATAGGTTTCTGAACTAGGAGGTTGATTAGTCGTAGAAAAAGGTACAGGTTCCTAAATGTAATCCAATCTATTCTCTTCCTCCTATTCAATTCAAGGCCCAATTCATGTACCATCTGCAATGCATATCCCAAATACATAGACTACTTCAATAAACCAACTATATATTTGCATGTCACAGTCACAGTAGTTAGATTTTTTTCCCCACATTAAGTGGGTTTTTTATCTGAATAGGTTGATAAACTGATCAACCGTAAAAAGTCACAGACCTCACTGTGGAAGTTAGTGATATGATGGGTTCAGTGTAATTTGTTAAATAGCATCTACAAACAGAAGCATTTGTAGGCTGTCATCATTTATAGAGAAATCCTTATTCATTTTCGACCTTGCATAAGATATCCTTCTCAATAGTGGAAGATACCCTAGGTAAGATTGCATCATCCTAGTTAATGCCTCACTTTTAACATAGATAACGAGACAGTTATTGGAGTTATTTCTATGGTTGTATTTATTAAGGAGTCTTGTATTATCTTAACATGTGCTTGAGATATTTCAGTTTGGAACAAAATCTTTAAAATTGTATTTTATATCTATTATGCCAAGTGTTGCTTGCAATAAAAAAATATATATGTGTGTATATATATATATATATATATATATATATAATTCCACTCTCAATGGGATGTCAAATGAATGTGAAAGAATATATGATTTGCTAGGGAGAAATGTTTGCTAAAAACCTGCCTGTTCCCTTTTTATCTTAAAAAATCAAATATTCCTTTGATACATATAAATCATTCCCATAACATTTAAAAGATGAGAAAGTAGGCATATGGGTTAGAGTTAGCGATGTCTCTGTCTCTCTGTCTCTGTCTCTTTAACCCTTACCTTTTGCCTTAGAAGCAATACTCTATTGGTTTCAAGTCAGAAGATTGGTAAGGTCTAGGGAATGGGGGTTAAGTGACTTGTCTCAGGGTCACACAGCTGGGAAGTGTCTGAGGCCAGATTTGAATCTAGGACCTCCCAACTGTAGGTCTGACTCTCAATCCACTGAACCACCCAGCTACCCCCTAAAGATGCCTCTTGACCTTTTGTAGGGAATTTTTTTCCCCTCCTGCCTGAAATATCTGGTAAATCAATCTCTCAGTGCTTTCAAGATTGTGTTGCAATGGATACAGATTTATTTCTTCATTGTGTAACTGGCCTGGTCTTGCTGCCTTTTCTGACACTGCCTGCCTAAGTACCATTTAAGTGTGAAGCTTCTAATTTGGGTGGTTCTTCTATCACTGGTGATACTAATAATTATAGAAACATTAAAAAATCTGCTCCATTAAAATAGACATATTTATTTATTTTCTATTTTTATCTGTGAAAATATTTGGAATTATATGATTTGTTTTGGTCTTATGCCAAGCTTTTTTTAGACTTCTTTTTTTTTTTAAACCCGTACCTTCTGTCTTGGAGTCAATACTGTGTATTGGTTCCAAAGCAGAAGAGTGGTAAGGGCTACACAATAGGGGTTAAGTGACTTGCCCAGGGTCACACAGCTGGGAAGTGTCTGAGGCCACATTTGAACCTACGACCTCCCATCTCTAGGCCTGGTTCTCAATCCACTCAGCTACCCAACTGCCTCCTTTAGACTTGTTTTTGCTTCTCTTTTTTGAGGGGGTATTTTATAAGGTGGTTCTGCTTATTATATTCTAGCATATTCTATAGTGTTTTACAAATTTGCATTCAAAACTGGTGATGATCTTGGCTGCCATTTCTTTCCACTTTGCATGGAGAGAAAACTTAGGTCTCCTTGTGAAACTTACCTTATTTGGGTTCAACTTTTCTAGGAAATATTAATCATCAAAATATTTTTACATTTCCTACTTTTTCCACATTGGCAGCCCATTTGTACAGATCAAGTTGAAGCTATTGCAAGTGCTCAAGTCTGTCTCTGTCTCATCTTTATCCTTCAAATTTGATATTGATTTTGAGCTGATTCTGATATGACTTTCAAATAAGGAACTGTCTGATTCTACAAATATTTACATCTACAAATATCATATAGGATGCTGTATTTATTTATGTTTGTATCGTATCTCCCTACCTTACAATAAACTTTATAAGAACAGGAGCCTTGACTCACTTAAACCTTTGTATCTCTCCCAGTGTCTAAGTATAGCAGTCTGTACACAGTTATCTATGTATTTGTTAAACGAATTACAAAATAATGAAATTCTAGGCAGGGAAGAAAAAGGCCTCGTGCTAATAAACATCTTTTGATTCTAGAAACATGAAGGGCTGTCCAGCATTATTCCCCTTGCCCCTCAGCTGAGCTGATCCTGACCTGTGAGGATGGACAGGGTGGTGGTCTTCCCTGCTCCATTATGTCCTAGGAGAACAGTGATCTGCCCCTCGTACATATTCAAAGTCAGGTCTCTTATTGCCTCTTTTCTCTTATTCCTCACCATAAACATCTGTGGAAAAGGTAGAGAAAGAGTAAATTTATATAAAACTCCAGTACTTGTGAAGGAGTTTACAATAAGTTAAGCATTAACCAACAGCTAACATTTGTAAATACAACCCCTCTTTCCCCCTTGTCCGTGTCTACTTCTTTTTCAAATGATAACCTCTAAATTGTAATAAATAAAATTCTGGCTTAATGACCAACCCAGAGAGTGGCAAGAGATACTAACCTGAATAATGGTGTCTAGGGGAGTAGGATATATCTTCTTCTTTTGCCTTAATCTGTTTAACACTTTTATATATATTTTTTATGATGATATAGATGGAATGTTTATTAAAATCTGAAGGTTACATGAAGCCCAGAGGGACATAAGTCACATCAGATAAAATAAATAACTGAGATCTAAAGATAACCTGTCAGGTTGGATTATAATGAAACTTAATAGGAATAAAAACAATCTAGAAAGAGTAAAAAAAAATCAACTACAGGATGGATGAAATATAGCAGACACCATTCTCTCTAGCTAAAGGGAGGGACAAAGGGTTCAGTCATTTATCTAAGAACAAACAGAAAGTCCAGGCTATGCTAGAGTTAAACAATCTTTGATCCCCTCAATTCTGTTCCCACTCTATATCACCAGATTACAAATTTGTTTACCACAGGGTATACCTTTAAGTGGCAGTCTCTTCCTACTTCAAGCAAAAATCTAATGCATTCTCAGACTGAATCAACTTCAGTTCAGTCTCTTATTCAGAATGACAGAAATGACAGTCCAATTGTAGTTTTTAATAATACACTTAATTTTTTAGATTACATATCACTACAATTTTTCAATATTATTTTAATGATATTTCACAATCCATGTTCTATCTCTCCTTTCTATCCCTTCTTTCTCCCCAAGAAAGCAGGTAATATGACATAGGTTGTTCAAAGTTCCATGTTTGTCATGTTGTAAAAGAAGACACATATTGCTTTCCCTAAAGAAAAATTTAGGGAGGAAATAAAGTAAAGAATGGCATGTTTCAATTTTCATTCAGAGTCTGTCTGTTCCTTCTATGGTGGTGAATATTCTTTTTTTTGTTATGTGCATCTTGGGAGTTGTCCTAAATCCTTGCCTTATTGATCATAGTTAAGGCATTCGCAGTTGAATATATCATTCATTACTGTTGTTATTGTGTACAACATTCTCCTTGTTCTGCTCACTTCTCTTTGCATCACTTCATATAAGTCATTCTAGGTTCTTTTTTGTGATCACCTTGTTTGTCACTCCTTATGGCACAATAAATAGTATTCCATTTCAAGCATATACTGCTACTTTTTCAGTCATTCCTCGATTGATGGACATCCTTTCAGTTTCCAGTTCTTTGCTACCACAAAAAGAGTTGCTATAAATAATTTTTGTACAGGTAGGTTCTTTCCCCCTATCTTTAATCTCTTTGGGATACAGACCTAGTAGTGATATTTTTGGGTCAAAAGGTATGCACCATTTTATTGCCCTTTGGGCATGGTTTCAGATTGCTCTCCAGAATGGTTGTATCAGTTCCCAGTTCCACCAGTGTTTATTAGTGTCTCAATTTTTCCACATCCATTTCAATATTTATCATCTTCCTTTTTTTTGTCATGTTAGCTAGTCTAATGGTAAAACTGTATTCTTTCCCAGCCAGATTGTGGCTTGAGTATAGTGTCTAGTTTTGATTGCCATATTTTAAGAAGAATAGTGAAAAACTGAAGTGTTTCCAGAGGTGGCAAGGATGATAAGAGGATTCAAAACTATAGTTCAAAAGGATTGGTAGAAGGAGCTTTCCATGTTTAATTTAGAGAAGAAAAACTTAGGATGTGATCTGATTATGGTCTTCAAATATTTATAGGGCTCTCATGTGGACAAAGAATTAGATTTATTCTGCTTGATCCAACAAGACAGAACTCAATCCTTTGGGTGGAAGTTATAGAGAGGCAGATTTCAGCTTGATAAAAGAAAAACTTTCTGCCATTTTAGTTGTCTGGAAATGGATTATGCTGCCCCAGAAGGGAGATATCTTTTATTGGTAATCTTTAAGAAAAGGCTGGATTACATTTTTTTGAGATGTTATAGAGAGCATTCATGCTTCCGGTTGGACTAGATAACCTGTGACATTCCTTTTAATGATGAATGATTAAGTAACAGTAAACCCAGAGGAGAGGGTTTAAGAAGACAGATAGTTTTACTTTCTATTATAAAAGAGTACTGAAGTTTCATTGGAAACTAATTAGGAAGCATCTTAGATTGAAGATAGAAGGATATACAAGAAACTGTACACTATTCCTAGTAATACAAAGCCAATATAATAAGCAAGGATGGAGAAAACTGAGGATGAAGATTCTAAGGGCTCTGACAAAAAAATAAAAGAGCAAATATCAATTTAACAAATACTCTTCTTTCCCATAAGATTTCCTTTCTCCAGAACCATGATAAATGTTTTCCCTAAGGGGATTCAAACAATGAAATGCAAAACTCTCCTCATCTATCTATTATACTTTCAGGTTTCAGCATCAAGTGAGAGAAGGAAGTGAAAGCTTTTGAGAAGGTGGAAATCACCCTTCACATACATACAGATACAGATACTCATAGATACATATTCTAAAGCTAGTCATCATTACAGTCTACATAAAACCCAATACATTTCTGGAGAATAGAAGAAATATGGTGGTAATTATGTGAACAAGTAATTTTTTCCTTGAACACATACTCCCATAACCCTACATTAGTAAAGTTTTAGTCCTAAGTGTTACACGGTACCTTGGACAGATGCTTAATCTTTATGCCAGCTACTAAATCTTCAGGTTCAGCCTCAATGTACTCTGTTTTTAGAACTTTCTCAGGATCATCATCTTCTTCCTCTTTCCCTATCGAAGATCTTTGGTTCCCACACCAGTAGGAAGGCTAAGGAAGAAATCAAAACTGAATCACCAAGATGGCCAAAGATAATAATGACAAATTTTACTGAGATCAGAAAAACTTTAGTCAACCCAACAATATAGTCTTTTTTAGCAAGATAACCTTGAATTTGGTTGCTTATATAAGATTATTAAACACTAATGAAAGTGTTATTAGTCAAGAAGCAGTGGACAAAATAAAGCAACTCTAGAATAAGGTCATGACCAAAATAGTAGATATGGAAAGAAAGTAAGTCATGTTGCTTTGCTTAGGCTGTCCTTTATTAAGTAATGGAAGTAGGAATTAAGGGAAAAATTGTCCACTCCCTATTCTTTCATGACCATGATTGCTGCCTAAGTAAGGAGTGAAGGGAATAGAGTGGTAGGGGGTACCTTCAAAAGAACAAATAGCATCAGAACTCACCATCAAGAAAAAATACCAGGGCTGAGGCATACCATATTCTCCTGGAAATACAGCTTCCACATACCAAGTCACCAAACCATAGAAGGCAGAATCAAATAGCAGCATTATCAACACGTGCCCAAAAGTGAAGTTATCATCGACATTAACTGATTTCATAAGATATTTCCATTGAATTCCTATTCCTGAAGCACAAAAGGGAAGATAATTAGAATTTCTAGTTGGCCAAGATCTAGTGATCAGAGTTGTCCTTAAGCTTTTTGATCTCAAAATGAAGAATATAGTGTAGTCATAAGACTTATAAATATGTAAGCTGTCACTAAAAAATGTTTACTTGTTAAAGTACTCAGTAATATTTTTCTTGCTTTAGTTTCTATTTTTTAATTCAATTTTATTTTATGCTATTCTATTTCAGTTCTGAATTTTCTCCCTCCCACTTTTCCTCCCTCACCCATTGGAAAAGTAAGAAAAACAAAACCTATTGAAATATGTAAAGTCAAGTAAAACAAATTCCAAAATTAGCCATCTCTCTCTCTGGTGTATGTATGTATTTGCATATATATGCTTTCATTTGCACTTTGAGTATACATCTAGAGGGAAAGCATGCTTCATAATGAATCCTCTAGAATTGTGTAGATCGGACTTTCTGCTTTTTAGGATTAAGTGTCTTTAAAATATTATTGCTGAGGCAGGTAGGTGAATAGAGAGGTAGTTTGTTGGATGGAGAGTAAGGCCTAGAAATGGAGGTCCTGGGTTCAAATCTGGCCTCAGATGCTTCCCAGCTATGTGAATCAATATTAGATATTGGTTCCAAGGCAGAAGAGCAGTAAGGGTGAGACAACTGACAATAAGTGACTTGCTCAGGATCATATAGCTAGTAAGTGTCTGAAGTCAGATCTGAATTTAGGAAGAGGAGTCTTCCTGACTCCAGGCCCACCACTCTACTCACTGCTCAACCTAGCTGCCTGATATTTGATTTTATAATATGTGCATGTATGGACGCTTTTTGGTTATGGTATTAAGATCAATGCTTGTTCAAAAGATGTTCCAATGAATTCTTTAAGAGTTTCTTTTACTTCTCCAGTCTACATTTACTATACTTTGCTATATTATGGAATTGCAACTTGGGTATTCCTCACGATGAACCCAGTAAAATTTTTTATGATATAGTAGAACTAATCTCTGGATATAGAATGTTCTACTACCTATGGTGAATGTCTATTGTGAAGATAACAACTAGACCACTTTTAAGAAAACTCAATACAGAACTTGAAAAATACATACATTAGATTCATTCTTATTCACAACCAATTTGTATGGAAATGACAGTATATTTTAGTGTTCTTGTGTCATAGATATAAAGGTAGGGACACAAGAATAAACTGTGAGTAGCCAGTAGTGTAGTGATTCTCAAAGGGTATGCTATTGATGCCATATTTTTTTCTAAGTATGTCATGAATTATATGAAATTTTCACTTGCAATTGAGGGTACATGCATGGGTCTCCTAACTCTCCTGGAGTATAATTTATAACAGCAAAGAACTATAAAGTGATCAAAAAAATGATAACTAGTGGGTTAATATTGATTACAGAAAAAAACTGAAGAGAAAGAATCAATGAAGGTTTCTTTACTTCTCCAATCTATATACCACGGGACAATACCCACAAAGGTGTAACTTTGGAAAATATAACTAGGAGGGGCAGCTAGGTGCCTCAAAGGATAGAGAGCCAGGTCTGGAGATGGGAGTTCCTGAATTCAAACCTGGCTGCAGACTTCCTACCTGTGTGACCCTGGGCAAGGCACTTAACCCCAATTACCTAATTGTTCTTGCTCCTTCTGCCTTGGAGCCTATACTTAGTATCGATTCTAAGATGTAAGGGAAGGGTTTAAAAAAAAAGCAAAAAAGAGAAAATATAACTAGGAACGGTTTGAAGTCTATAATTCATCAAAGAAGGATTCTTTGACCTTTGATTCCAGTTGAAAAATTGTCCAACTGCCAGGGCGCATCCTTTATTCCTCATTCTTTCTTATCCTTATTCCACGACATTATATTCAATTAGTTGTCAAGTCCTGAAATGTCTACCTTTTAAACATCTCTCACATATGCCCCCTTCTCTCCTCTGACACCAAAACTTCCCTAGCATTAGTCTTCATTACTTCATATTTGGACTATTGCAATAGCCTTCCGGTTGGCCTTAATACAGGAGCTTATTTGTTGGTTTGTTTTTGTCTTTCTTTGTATCCCCAGAACTTAGCCCCAGTAAGTAGAACATAGTAAATTCTTAATGAAGCCTAAATGAATGATTGATTGAACTCTCTAAATGCTTCTTTTCAAGTCTTCTTTGCTGGCATCTTATCCTCTACCTGACCTCTTAAATGTGGGTGTTCTAACTTCTGACAAAGGTCTAATTTCTCAAATATAAAAGGAACTAAATCAATTGTACAAAAAATCAAACCATTCCCCAATTGATAAATAGGCAAGGGACATGAATAGGCAGTTTTCAGAGAAAGAAATCAAAACTATCAATAAGCACATGAAAAAGTATTCTAAATCATTTATAATTAGAGAAATTAAAATCAAAACAACTCTGAGGTACCACTTCATGCCTAGAAGTTTAGTTAATATGATAGCAAAGGAAAGTAATAAATGTTGGAGAGGATGTGGCAAAATTGGGACACTAATACACTGCTAGTGGAGTTGTGAATTGATCCAACCATTCTGGAAGGCAATCTGTAACTATGCCAAAAGAGCTTTAAATGACTGCCTGCTCTTTGACCTAGCCATACCACTGCTTGGTCTCTACCCCAAAGGGATAATAGGAAAAATTACTTGTATAAAAATTTATAGCCACATTCTTTGTGGTGGCAAAAAATTGGAAAATGAGGGGATGCCCTTCAATTGGGGAATGGCTGAACAAATTGTGGTATATGTTGGTGATGGAATACTATTATGCTAAAAGGAATTATGAACTGGAGGAATTACACATGAACTATAATGACCTCTAAGAATTGATGTAGAGCAAAAGAAGCAGAACCAGGAGAACATTGTACACAGAGACTGATACACTGTGGCCCAATAGAATGTAATGGACTTCTCTACTAGCAGCAATGCAATGCAATGATACAGGACAATTCTGAGGGACTTGTGAGAAAAAACACTACCCACATCCAGAGAAAGAACTGTGGGTGTAGAAACAGAAGAAAAAAACATTTCCTTGATCACATGGTTCGATGGGGATATGACTGGTGATGTAGACTCTAAATGATCACTCTATTGCAAATATTAATAATATGGAAAAGTGTGGGTGTTCTTGAAATCTCATCTTTGGCTCCACTTACCCCATGATCTCTTTCTTAACAAGTGCACTCACTTCTATGGGCATGATCTCTATGAAGATAACTTTCAAATCTATCTTCCAGCCCTGATTTCTTTTTTTTTCTTCCTTTTAAACATTATTTTATTTGTTCATTTAAAAATATTATTCATTGGGAAAAAAAAGTCATTTTCTCCCCGCCCCCCCCCCTCCCCAATAGCCAATGCTGGGTATCACATGTGTCCATGTTTCGAACCCATTTCCATGTTGTTGGTATTTGCATTAGGGTGTTCATTTAGAGTCTTTCCTTAATCATATCCCCTCCACCCCTGTAGTCAAGCTGTTGCTTTTCCTCATTGTTTTTACTTCCACAGTTTGTCCTCTGCTTGTAGATAGTGTTTTTTCTCCACGATACCTGCGGATTGCTCAGGGACCTTGCAATGACACTAATGGAGAAGACCATTACCTTCAATTGAACCACAGTGTATCAGTCTCTGTGTACAATGTTTTCCTCGTTCTGCATCACTTCCTGGAGGTTGTTCCAGGCTCCATGGAATTCCTCCACTTTATTATTCCTTTTAGCACAATAGTATTCCATCACCAACATAAACCATAATTTGTTCAGCCATTCCCCAATTGAAGGGCATCCCCTCATTTTCCAATTTTTTTTTGCCACCATAAAGAGCGCAGCTATGAATATTCTTGTACAGGTCTTTTTCCTTATTATCTCTTTGGGGTACAAACCCAGCAGTGCTATGGCTGGATCAAAGGGCAGACAGTCTTTTATCGTCCTTTGGGCATAGTTCCAAATTGCCCTCCAGAATGGTTGGACCAGTTCACAACTCCACCAGCAATGCATTAATGTCCCAACTTTGCCACACCCCCTCCAGCATTCATTACTTTCCATAGCTGTCATGTTAGCCAATCTGCTAGGTGTGAGGTGATACCTCAGAGTTGTTTTGATTTGCATCTCTCTGATTATCAGAGGGTTAGAGCACTTTTTCATGTGCTTATTAATAGTCTTGATTTCTTTGGCTGAAAACTGCCTATTCATGTCCCTTGCCCATTTATCAATTGGAGAATGGCTTGATTTTTTGTACAACTGGTTTAACTCTTTATAAATTTGAGTAATTAGACCTTTGTCAGAGGTTTTTGTTATGAAGATTGTTTTCCAATTGGTTACTTCCCTTCTAATTTTAGTTACATTGGTTTTATTTGTACAAAACCTTTTTAATTTGATATAATCAAAATTATTGATTTTACATTTTGTGACTTTATAAATCTTGCTTGGTTTTAAAATCTTTCCCTTCCCAAAGATCTGACATGTATATACTATTCTGTGTTCACCTAATTTACTTATAGTTTCATTCTTTATCTTTAAGTCATTCACCCATTCTGAGTTTATCTTGGTCCAGCCCTGATTTCTATTGGACTCAACTCATATCCAAATACCTATACAGTACATCTCTATTTGAATGCTCCACTGTGTGATAAGAGAATTTCTGGCTCAATTTTATTAACACCATTTACTTAAGATGAGTTGGTCATGTAATTTAACTAGAGTTTGCAAAATCAAGTTGAGACATCAACTATATCCCTTTTATTAGCTGGTTAGTTCTTGCTTTTTTTTTTTTTTTTGCAAAATTCCAGCTTGAGATATCAGCTACATCTCTGGAATTTACTGACTTGTTTCCTATTTTACCTCAGATAGATCTTTCCCTTCTGCCATCTGTTCTTTGGCCTATAAATTATCTCTTATTTGCTCTTTGAAATTCTACTGGACCCATCTTGCCTATCTAACTGAAACTTATTTATTTATTTTTTAATTTTGTTTAGTAAATTTAGAACATTATTGCTTGGTTATAAGAATCATATTCTTTCCCTCCATCCCCTCCCCCCACCTTTCCCGTAGCTGATTTGCAATTCCACTGGGTATTACATGTGTCCTTGATCAGAACCTATTTCCATGTTGTTGATGTTTGCACTAGCATGATCATTTAGAGTCTACATCTCCAATCATATCCCTCTTGACCCATGTAATCAATCAGTTGCTTTTTTTCAATGTTTCTACTTCCACAGTTTTTTCTCTGAATGTGGACAGTGTTTTTTTCTCGTAGATTTCTCCAAGTTGTTCAGGATCACTGCATTGCCACTAATGGAGAAGTCCATTACATTCGACTGTACCACAGTGTATCAGTCTCTGTGTACAATGTTCTTCTGGTTCTGCTCCTCTCACTCTGCATCAATTCCTGGAGGTCGTTCCAGTTCACATGGAATTCCTCCAGTTTATTATTCCTTTGAGCACAATAGTATTCCATCACCAACAGAGATCACAATTTGTTCAGCTATTCCTCAATCGAAGGGCATCCCCTCATTTTCCAATTTTTTGCCAACACAAAGAGCTTAGCTATGAATATTCTTGTACAAGTCTTTTTCCTTATCTCTTTGGGGTATAAACCCAGTAATGCTATGGCTAGATGAAAGGGAAGAGAGTCTTTTGGCGCCCTTTGCGCATAGTTCCAAATTGCCCTCCAGAATGGTTGGATTAATTCACAACTCCACCAGCAATGAATTAATGTTCCAACTTTGTCACATCCCCTCCAGCATTCATTACTTTCCTTTGCTGTCATGTTAGCCAATCTGCTAGGTGTGAGGTGATATCTCAGAGTTGTTCTGATTTGCATCTCTTTGACAAGAGATTTAGAACACTTCTTCATGTGTTTAATAGTTTTGATTTCTTTAACTGAAAATTGCTTATTCATATCCCTTGTCCATTTATCAATTGGAGAATGGCTTGATTTTTTTATATAATTGATTTAGCTCTTTATGAATTTGAGTAATTAGAGCTTTATCAGAGGTTTTTGTTATATAGATTGTTTCCCAATTTGTTGCTTCCCTTCTAATTTTGGTTGCATTGGTTTTGTTTGTATAAAAACTTTTTAATTTGATATAATAAAAATTATTGATTTTACATTTTGTGATTTTTTTCTAAGTCTTGCTTGGTTTTGAAATCTTTCCTTTCCCAAAGATCTGACATGTATACTATTCTGTGTTCACCTAATTTATTTATAGTTTCTTTCTTTATATTCAAGTCATTTACCCATTCTGAGTTTATCTTGTGTAGGGTGTAAGATGTTGATCCAAACCTAATCTCTCCCATACTGTCTTCTAATTTTCCCAGCAGTTTTTATCAAATAGTACATTTTGGTCTCAAAAGCTCGGATCTTTGGGTTTATCATACATAGACACTCTTGCTGAGGTCACTTATTCCAAGTCTATTCCACTGATTCTCCTTTCTGTCTCTTAACCAGTACCAGATGATCACTGCTTTATGGTATAGTTTGAGATCTGGGACTGCAAGGCCACCTTCCTTTGCATTTTTTTTTCATTATTTCCCTGGATATCCCTGATCTTTTGTTGTTCCAAATGAACTTTGTTATGGTTTTTTCTAATTCAGTAAAAGAGTTTTTTGGTAGTTCGATGGGTATGGCACTAAATAAGTTTGGGTAGGAGGATCATTTTTATTATGTTAGCCCGTCCTACCCATGAGCAGTTAATGTTTTTCCAATTGTTTAGATCTAATTTTAATTGTGTGGAAAGAGCTTTTGTAGTTGTGTTCATATAGTTCCTGTGTTTGCCTTGGGAGACAGATCCCCAAGTATTTAATATTGTCTAGGGCAATGGTTCTCGACCTTTCTAATGCCGTAACCCCGCAATACAGTTCCTCATGTTGCAGTAACCCCAAACCAAAAAATTATTTTGGTGGCTACTTCAAAACTGTAATTTGTTACAGTTATGATTCAGAATGTAAATACCTGATATGCATTATGTATTCTCATTGCTACAAATTGAGAGGTTGAGAACCACTGGTCTAGGGTGATTTTAAATGGAATTTCTCTTTCTAATTCTTGCTGCTGAGATGTGTTGGAGATATATATATAAATGCTGATGACTTATGTGGGTTTATTTTGTATCCTGCAACTTTGCTAAAGTTGTTGATTATTTCCACTAATTTTTTAGTTGATTCGCTAGGATTCTTTAAGTAAACCATCATATCATCAGCAAAGAGTGATAGCTTGGTCTCCTCATTGCCAATTTTAATACCTTCAATTTCTTTTTCTTCTTTAATTGCTTCTGCTAGTGTTTCTAGTACAATGCTAAATAATAGAGGTGATAATGGGCATCCTTGTTTCACTCCTGATCTTATTGGGAATGCATCTAGTTAATCCCCATTGCAGATGATGTTTACTGATGGTTTTAGATAAATACTGTTTATTACTTTTAGGAAAGGACCTTCTATTCCTATATTTTCTAGTGTTTTCAATAAGAATGAGTGTTGTATTTTATCAAAGGGTTTTTCCCAAGTCTATTGAGATATTCATGTGATTTTTGTTTTGGTTTGCTTGTTGATATGGTCAATTATGTGAATAGTTTTCCTAATATTGAACCATCCTTGTATTCCTGGTATAAATCCCATCTGATCATAATGAATAACCCTAGTGATCACTTGCTGGAGTCTTTTTGCTAGTATTCTATTTAAGATGTTTGCATCTATGTTCATTAAGGGAAATGGTCTATAGTTTTCTTTTTCTCTTTTTGACCTGCCTGTCTTTGGGATCAGTACCATATTTGTTTCATAAAAGGAATTTGGTAGAACTCCTTCTTTGCTTATTATGTCAAATAGTTTGTATAGTATTGGGATTAGTTGTTTTTTGAATGCTTGATAGAATTCACTTGTGAATCCATCAGGCCCTGGGGAATTTTTCTTAGGGAGTTCTTTGATGGCTTGTTCAATTTCTTCTTCTGATATGGGATTATTTAAGAATTCTATTACTTCTTTTGTTAATCTAGGCAATTTATATTTTTGTAAACACTTATCCACATCACCTATATATTGCCATATTTGCTGCCATATAATTGGGCAAAATAGTTTTTAATGATTGCCTTAATTTTCTTTTCATCAGAGGTGAGGTCTCCCTTTTCATCTATGATACTGTTAATTTGGTTTTCTTCTTTCCTTTTTTTTTATTAGATTGACCAATACTTTGTCTATTTTGTTTGTTTTTCAAAATACCAGCTTTTAGGTTTATTTATTAATTCAATAGTTCTTTCACTTTCTATTTTATTAATTTCTCCCTTAATTTTTAAGATCTCTAATTTAGTTTTCATCTGGGGATTTTTAATTTGTTTGCTTTCAAGTTTTTTGATTTGCATGTCAACTTCATTGACCTCTCCCCTCCCTAATTTATTAATATATGAACTCAAGGATATAAGTTTCCCCCTGAGTACTGCTTTGGCTGCATCCCATAGATTTTGAAAGGATGTCTCATCATTGTCATTTTCTTTAATGAAATTACTAGTTTTTTCTATGATTTGTTCTTTTAACTAATCAATTTTATAGAATCATATTATTTAATTTCAACTAATTTTTTATTTGGCTCTCCATGTACCCTTACTGATTATTATTTTTATTGCATTATGATCTGAAAAGGTTGCAATTATTATTACTGCTTTTCTGCATTTGTTTGTCATGTTTTTATGCCCCAGTACACAATCAATCTTTGTGAATGTACCAAGTCCTGCTGAAAAGAAGGTATATTCCTTTTTGTTCCTATTTATTTTTCTCCATATATCTATCAACTCTAATTTTTCTAAGATTTCATTCACATCTCTTACCTCTTTCTTATTTATTTTTTGATTTTATTATCTAAATTTGACAGTGGTAGGTTCAGGTCTCTCACTAGTATAGTTTTACTATCTATTTCCTCCTTCAACTCCATTATTTTCTCCTTTAGAAATTTGGATGCTATACCATTTGGTGCATACATGTTGATTACTGATATTTCCTCATCGTCTATACTGCCTTTTATCAGGATGTAGTTACCTTCCCTATCCCTTTTAATCCTATTTTTACTTTGGCTTTGTCAGATATCATAATTGCAACTCCTGCCTTCTTTCTCTCAGTTGAGGCCCAATAGGTTTTGCTCCAACCTTTAAGTCTAACCTTGTAAGTATCTACCCGCCTCATGTGTGTTTCTTGTAGACAACATATGGTAGGATTTTGATTTCTAATCCATGCTGCTATTCGTTTTCATTTTATGGGTGAGTTCATTCCATTCACGTTCAAAGTTATGATTGCCACTTGTGTATTCCCCAGCATTTTGATATCCTCTTCTAGTTCTGTCCTTTCTTCTTTTGCTATATCCTTTTAAATCAGTGGTTTGCTTTTAATCAGTCCCCCTAATCCCCAAACTTAATATGCTTCCCTTTCTGCCCCCTCCCTTTTTGTTACCTTCTTCTTATTTTTTTAGGGTCTGTTAAGTCCCCCCTCTCTTTCCCTCCCTTTTTGTACTCCCTGCCCCGCTACCCGCCTTAGTTTTTCCTTCTCACTTTTCCTGTAGAGTAAGATAGAATTCAATACCACAATGGATCTAGATGTTCTTCCCTCTCAGAATTGATTTCATTGAGAGTAAGGTTTAAGTATTACCTATTAGCACTCTTTTCCTCTATTTCTTAAAGGAGTATTCTTCCCCTCCCTTCCCATGTGTCTCTTTGTGTGATAAAGATTATTCTATTTATCTTATTTCTTCAAGTATATCTTGGTGTCATCTTTGAATCCCCCCTTTTTCTTTTTTGCATATCATCTTATACCACTTATTACCCCAATCTCTTCCTGTGAATGATTTTTCTAATTACTATAATAGTGAATATAATTTTTGAGAGTAACAAATAACATTTCCCCCATATATTAATATAAATAATTTGATCTCATTGAAGCCCTTAAAGAAGAAAGTTTGAATAAAAAAAATTTTCCCCCCTTTCCCTCTCTTTCTTATTTACTTTTCTGATCTTTGTGTTTGGTATCAAACTTTCCACTTAGTTCTTATCTTTTCTCTACAAATACTTGGAAATCTTCTATTTTGGTGAATGCCCATAATTTCCCCTGGAAGTATATAGTCAGTTTTGATGGATAGGTGATCCTTGGTTGAAGACCCAATTCTCTTGCCTTTCTGAATATCATACTCCAGGCTTTGCAGTCCTTTAGTGTGGAAGCTGCCAGATCTTGTGCAATCCTGATTGGTGCTCCTTGATATCTGAATTGTCTCTTTTTGGCTTCTTGTAAATTTTCTCCTTAGTTTGGAAGCTCTTGAATTTGGTAATTACATTCCTGGGAGTTGTCTTTTGAGAATTTAGTGTAGAGGGTGTTCTATGAACTCTTTCAATGTCTATTCCCCCCCCCCCCCCCCTTGTTCAAGAACATCAGGGCAGTTTTCTTGGATAATTTCTTGTAGTATGATGTGAAGATTTCTGTTTATTTCTGGGTTTTCAGGTAGATCAAAGATTCTAAAATTGTCTCTTTGTGATTGGTTTTCCTGATCTGTCATCTTGTCAGTGAGATATTTTACGTTTTCTTCTATTTTGTCAGTCTTTTAACTTTGCTTTGTTAATTCTTGCTGTTTTGCAAGATCAGTGGCTTCCAATTGCCAATTCTGGTCTTTAAAGCCTGGTTTCTGCTATAATCTTTTGATTTTCCTTTTCGGTTTGGTTTATCCTGCTTTTCGTGGCTTCCAGCTGTTTCTCCAATTGGAAGTTCTTGTCCTTTAAACTGTTATTTCCTTTTTGAACTATTTTCCTCTTTTCTTGCCAAAAGGCTTCCATTTTAAAAATAAGCTCCAATTTAAATTCTTCAAGAGCTTGTAGGCAATTTCCATTTTTTGGTGAAGGTTTTGGGGCATTTATTTTTATTTCCTCTTCTATTTCCTCTTTAGCCTGGTTTTTTCCTCTGCAAAAATTATCCAGGGTCAATCCCTTCTTGATTTTCTCTGTGTTGGGAAGTTGTTACTGGGCACTGTTTGCCATCAATATGATGGGTTTTCCTTCCCTTTCCAGTCAGAAATCTGAGTGAGGACTGCAGGCTGTGTATGGAGCTAAGGAGCAAGGATTTTTCCTGAGGACAGCTCTCAAATCTCTGCCAGCTTCTAATGTTTGCTGCCCTTCTCTGTGCTATCTCACCAAGGGCGCCCACGGTCTGCGCTCTTTAGCCTCCTGGGTTTTCAAGTCTAGCTGTTCTCAGGGGTAGGTCTTTGGTGGTCTTAGTCAGCTGCCAAGGACCTAGAGGTGCCCTTCACTCACTCTAGAGGTACCCCTCACTCACTCACTGATTCTAGTGTGTGCTGGCTCTGACTCTGGCTCCATAGGTAGGGTGGGGGAGGGTAGATCAGCTTGCGTTTTGGTAGAAGCTTTTTCACCCCCTTATAGTGTGGAAATGCCCAAATCCCACCTACCTTCAATGCAGTCCCCTATTGTAGAGTCCCTTCATTCATATGAATTTGTTTTTTTTTGGTCTTTTGAGGTAGTCTTTATTGGTAGGTGCTGAGAAGAGGAAGAGTCCTGCCTCTAGACTGCTGCCATGTTTACCCGAAGTCCATAACTGAAACTTATTATAACAAGGTCTAAAACTGTTGCTCAGGGTACACTGATTTTTGTATATGGTAACCCCATACCTGTATGCCATTGATTATTATGATTGGCAATAGTAAGAGATCCTTAGGCTATTTTTTGTCACAACTAGAATCTCAAATTTGACATTTCCCAAAATGATTTCCCAGATGATAAACTCCTCCTCTGATATCATTATTTCTTGCAATGATAGAATTTTGTCTACCAAGTTCAAAACCTTTAACTCTTTCCTCTCTCTTATCATATCCAAATAGTTATTAAGTACTGTCAATTCTCCCTCTGCAATCTCTCTCACACCTGTTTTCCTATTTTCCATGCAAATGAGCCAAAATTAAAGTACAGGTATCTCTTCCATGTTGCAGGGGCCTGGAGTGTGACACCCCAGCAATCTGGAAAATCTGTGTAAATTTTTTTGGCCTTCCCTTTGTACCAGAGAATAAGTCAGAATTTCTCCTTTTCTTTTATGGGGTGTTTACAGTACCTTATTGTAAAATATAGGTTAAGTATTTGATCACAGGCTATATAGTTTCTTTTTTTTTTTTTTTTGCTTATAGAGTTTCTAAACTTTTTCTGTGTCATTTGCTGGCCTTTAGCTTCCCCAAAACTCCCCTATAATTTCCATTTAATTTCTTATGTTGACTTGTGATATATTCAAATCTTTATGGGGAGAGTCAAGATGTAGAAGGGATATCTGCAGAGTGATTTGGTTGCTTGGGGATGGGAATGAGAGTGGTGGGCAAAATTCTACTCCAGAAGCCTGGTCTTGCTCCTAAGGTGATTTGCACATTATTTCAAGCATAATAGAGGCAATAATAGAACCAAAGGTCTACCTAGATCCTTTTTACTTTTCACTAAGTGAAATTCTCAGCATTCTTAAAGATTTATCCAAGAGTACTATATGTGTTAAAAGGTCTTTTCTGCCCATAACTAAATTAAATTTTTTTTGCCTAAATATCTTACTAGTAAGCTGGATGAGAGGGGTCTGGCATCACAAAAGAGAAAAATACTCCCTGGAGCTAGGATGAGCTAAAAGATCTGACAGAGGATACCCAAAGGTTAGAGACCAAAGATGCCAGCAGAGAGCATTTAGCAGAGTTTTCACCTTTCAGTCAGATGACATCACCAGAGAACAGTTTCCCCAGAGTTTCTAAAAGAAACGAGCCCCAGTGCTGGTAGCAGGAGAGTTTCTGAAGGTTTGCCGCATTAGAAACATGAGCTGTTCAGATTCTACTCCACCTACAAGTTCACCAGTCACTCATGTTCCCTGTGGGTATTGATTCTCTCCCCTCAGAAGTATGGTACTCAAGACAATGCATTCCCTTGAGAGAAGGTGGAAAATCTTTTTCTTTCTTTTGTCCTGATCCTTATATAAAAGTTATTTTGTTTTGAATTAACTAGTCTGCTGGATTAAAAAGAAAAGTGTCATTATACAGTCATAGGCTATGATTTTGGTTGATGCTGGCCTACAATGGGATTATATCCTGGGGTAGCTTTCAAAGGATCCATCTGTGAGACAGGTCCTAGGCTATATATTTGTAACTCTCTAATATGCCCTTCATATTGCTGTTTTAATAATCTTCCTTAAGCACAGTAATGTTTCTCCTGTGCTCAGAAATCTTCAAGAATTCCCTAACTTCTATCAAATAAAGTTCAAACTGCTTTTGCCAGCATTCAAGGCAAAATATAGACTAAAACTATAGTGTTCTCTTCCCAATCTCCATTCCTCCTCCCCCCAATATATTGTTTTCCCCTTACTTTCAAGCATTTAATTAGTTTTAGCTACTGTATTTATTTTTATGTACATTATTTGCCTAAAGTATTACTAACATCCTTTTAAGCTCAAATAAAATTCTACTTCCTGTATCTGAATCTTCTCTAAATTTGCATGTTGTTCAGTCATTTTTCAGTTGTATTCCGACTCTTCACAACCCCGTTTGGGGGTTTCTTAGCAATGATCCTAGGATGGTTTACCATTTTCTTCTCTAGCTCATTTTACAGATGAGGAAGAGAGGCAAACAGAGTTAGGTGACTTGGCCAGGGTCAGACAGCTAATATGTCTGAGGCCAGATTTGTACAGAGATTATTGTTACAATGCCCTCATTTTATAGATGAAAGAGGGGACATAATTTGCTTTAAGTCAAATAGCAAAATGGGTGATTGCAAAGCCAGTACTAGAACCCAGGTTCATAGAAACATAAGATTATGTATAGATCAAGACCTAGGAACAATTTTAGAAGCTATTTCATCCAAATTCCTCATTTTATAGATTAAAAAAAAACTGAGGTAAATAAAGTAAAGACTGTCCTAAGACCACACAGGAAATAAATGAGAGAGGCAAGATTTGAAACTAGATCCTATGACTCCAGAGTTTCTTTCTATTGTACCACCTCCTTGAAGGGGCATCCTCCTTGAAGGATATGAATTGGATAATATTGGAAAGCAAGAGGCTTTGAAGACCACTCAAATGGCACTCCTAAGAGGAATTTTCAGATAATGCAGATGTGAAGGGTCAATCCTACTTTATTAAATATACTTATCCTAAGTAGTGACAAGTAAGAATTAGCTGAATGTTAACTACTATTGGAAACTTTATGCTCTCAGTGATCTAAGTGGTACCTAAAGTAGCAAAGGCAGCAATTACAAAAGACAGTACTCACCTTTTGCTTCAAACTTGCCTATAAGCTGGGCCCCCAATGCCATGGCAACATTTGAGAAGAGACAGGAAGATAACTTTTGGTTGAGGGTCATCCAGTTATATCGAGGACCAATGAAGAAGTAAGGAATATATGTAAAGAAATAGAGGAAACCACCTATAGCAGCTGCCAAATTGGCTGCAAAAGGGAAAAGAGAGATTAATCAGTGGTCCAAGAACTGAAATACAAACACTTTACAATACTATGAAAGCATGTATTTATCAAGGTTTTGAGAAGGAATCCAATCCTTCACTTAAAAAGCAAAGTGAACCTTTTGGGAAGTTACTCAATCTTCTATAGTACAATAATCAAGGAAATTTATCGTCCATTGAAAGAGAAGTAAAACACGTATGCCTGAGAAAGTTATTTTATCATCATCTGCTTATTAAATTAAATACAGTATGACATAATATTGCCTATTACTTATATACCAGAAAATCATATTGGCAAACTCTCATTTCACCCGGAACAATATTTGTAAATTATATTATTTATCTCTCACAGACTCTTTATAGCATGTTCTCCATAGGAAATCTTTCCTCTCCAGTCCTTAATTACTTTTCTCCTCTCCTCCCTTGCTTCAGTCTCACAACATGTCACATTCTACTTCACACACACACGCACACACAAAATGAATGCCATCCTCTATGATATTTCTCATATTTCACAAGTCTTGCTTTTACAACAATGTTTTCATCTTTCTCTCTCCTCTCTAATGTAGGGAATATGCTATAAAGAGACTATGCCAATATGATTCTTCATTCTGTTGTCTGAATGAATAATCTAGACTAATGTATTCATTTTCTGACCATACACTTCTTAAGAAACTCCTCTACAGAATAGCTGTCTTCAAGTAAATAAAAGGCTGTCAACCTGAAAGAGAAGCCAGAGTTATTCCACTAGTCACACCAAAGGTCAGAACTAAACAAAACAGTGAAAATTGAAAAGAGAAATTTTGGCTTGTTTTAAAAAACAAACAAACAAACAAACTTCCTAATAATTAAGAGCTATCTCAAAATGAAATAGGTTGCTTTAAATGGCAATGTGAATATTCTGTAACTGTGGAGTTTTATCTAAATTTACAGAAAGTACAATTCTTGTAGACAGGTGTGTGTGTGTGTGTGTGTGTATATATATATATATATATATATATATATATATATATATATATATATATATATATATATATATATATATATATATATATATATATATATATATCTCACCTTAGGCAGATAAGCCTGTTTTTTCCCCCCCAAAAGATACTGAAACTGTCCTCCAGATTTAATTTTCTAAATGAAGGAAGGCTAGGGCTGCTGACTGTAAACCTCAAAATTTCTTAGACTTATAAATGTTGGAAATTTCACCATTGGGAAATTTCATACTTGAAAAATTTCCTATTGATAGTGGGTCTTGACTATTGGAATGTGAACCCCATTGGCATGGGAGGTTCCTTCTCCTCCCTTCTTAAGATTACTTTAGGACAGAAACCTTTTGCTGAACAATGGAAAGGACTTTGACCTATGCTTAAGCATAGAACAGGAATTTCTTTGAGTCATGATTGATTTTAGAATTGATACAATGGAGATACTTGGAATCAATCTCCACCCTATTCAGTCCTAACAGGATTGAGTAAGGGCTGCAGCCTAGATCAAAATTTAATTATTCCAATCTCTACCCTACTCAGGTTAACAGGATTTAGAAAGGGCTGTAGCAAAGGATCAAAGATTTAATTATTTGAAAATATGACCTTCAACAGACATGTGCAAAGCCAGAGACCTCTGGGCGGTCCTGGGTTAAGCTAGAGCCTCCATTGGCACAGGGAAATTGATGGACAGGTGATTGGTAGATGTGAGGACTGAGGGGAGGGAACTTGGATGGTTTCCTTAAGGATAGGGGGGTCTGGAGACTCGGAGGAGGGTGGAGGAGTTTGTCGGAGTGGTTGCGGTGTGCTCTGAGAAGCTTGAGCTGAAGGAAGCTGAAGGTGGGGGCCCCGGAGACTGTTTCTCCATTTTTGGTCACGTGAGTAATAGGGACTGATCTCCTTTCATTGCCCCAGCTATCTAAGGGCTTGGGCCTTTTGGCCCAGCCTAAACAGAAGGGGTATTTAAGCCCTATTCCCTTCTCTCCTCTTTCTCTCTCCCTCTATCTCTCTATCTCTAATTCCTTTCTTCCTCCTGTTTGTAATTAAAACTCCATAAAAGGTTGACGGCTGACTTGAGTTTTCATTAAGGAATTACATAGCTGAATTCCTTGGCGACCTTAAATTAATATATATCAGTCTTTTAAAAGTGATTTCCTTGTCACATGACATAGCTTCCTAGTCTTCTTTGTAGAAAAACTGCCAAGACATGAGCAGATCTGAACTTTTCTCTTAGACTTAGGACCAAAGACCAGTGGTATAACCTACAGAAGCAGAAGAAAACTGTTCAACTGAATCAATTGTATCCTCAATAAATATGCACTTTAAGAAAAAGTAAGGTTAAGAAGCTTTTAAAAACTAAATTCTGAAGACACATAGAGAAATCTTTCTGATAAAGAGGAAAAAGAAGAGTTATCTCAAGGGACCTAGGTGGCTGGTAAACTCATCAACCAAATTTTTAAGTCAGGTATAATGGAACAGATTAGGTATACAACATACAGAAGCATACAAGCATAATAACTTAGTGTTAAAAAAAACTAAAAGAAAAAATTATTAGGCCAAGGATTCACTATTCAACAAAAACTATTGAGAAAACTGGAAAACAGTCTAGCAGAAATTAGGGTTAGAAAATGATCTCTTACCATATACCACAATAGAGAAGCAAGGAAGGAAATACTTATTGAATAGGTGAAAAGTTCATGACAAGATAGAATAGAACAGCCCACAGAAGACAATTTGATTACATAAAATTGAAAAGTTATTATACATTAAAAAACCAATAGTTAAAATTAGAAAGGAAACAGCTGGAGAAAACCCTTGTACTAAGTTCCTCTGATAAAGGTTGAGTATCCAATATATATATAAAATTGATTTGAATATATAAGAATGCTAGCCACTCCCATTAGATAAAGGGCCAGAGGATAAGAAGAGTTAATTCTCAAAGAAAGAAACACAAGCTAGTAATAGACCTAAGTGTTACATATCACTAATAATTTTTGAGAAATGCAAATTAAAACAATTTTGAGATTCTACCTCATGGTTATCAGATTGTAAAAGATGACAAAAAAGGAAAATGACAATTGTTGGAATGATCATGGGAAGACAGGGATCCTGGTACACTGTGGTGAAGTTGTGGTTCAGTCATCCTGGAAAGCAATCTGGAACTATACTCCCAGTCACTGAACTATGCAGATCCATTGCTTCAAAGATACTATAATACTATGAGGGCTACAGTCCCAAGATATAAAGAAAGTGGGAAAAGGTACCTATGTCTTTTTTGTTTGTTTTAGCAAAGAAGTAGAAACAAAGGGGTGAGAGGATGTCCATTATGTGAACAACGAACAAATGATGTGAATAAAATGGAATATTATTGTACCATAAAAAATAATGACAATTTCAGAGAAGGCTGGGAAGATCTGTATTGAACAGAAGTAGAGGGTGATGAACAGAGAATCAGGAGAACAATCTATATAGTAATAACACTATAAAATATAAGGCAGTATCATTTGTTTTTACTTGAAAGGAATTGTTTCATTAAAAACTAAATACTGAATATCAATATAAACAATTCAATTAAAAAAAACCTCATTCCTTCTGTTTTAGAATCAATCCGATGTATTAGTTTCCAGGCAGATGAGTGGTAAGGACTAGGCAATGGGGGTTAAGTGACTTGCCCAGGATCATACCAGTAGGAAGTGCCTGAGGTCAGATTTGAACCTGGGATCTCCTCTCTCCAGTCATGGCTCTCTACTAAGCCACCTATCTGCATCAGCAACTTGGTTTTCATAGTAATTATATATGTTTTTAATTTCAGTACATAAGATGTCATAACTTTCCCTTTTGCTCCTCCCTTCTCAATCCTGTTCAAAGTTCTCAGATGTTCTAAAAGATTGAACTCAGATAAAAAAAATTCCCTACCATCTCTAGAAGGGAGGAGGGAGATAATTTGGATCATATAATTTTGGAAGATGTATGTTGAAGATTGTTGTTTCATGTAATTGGAAAAAAAATTGTATATCTGTTAAAAGAACTCAGATAAATATTGTGATCAATCACAGCTTCAGAAGACCAATAATGAATTTATGTAGTCCATCTTCTGACATAAGGCAGTGTGACTCAAGGTGCAGAATAAAATATATATATATCTGTGGACTCTGCAAATGTGTGGCTCTGTTTGGTGTGATTATGCTTACTGATTACATGAACTGTGCTTTTCTCTATTTAGTGGGAGAAGGGAGTTAACAGTAGTGTTGCCAAAAAATAAACAAGAAAAAAAGAAAGTTATTAAAGCACTAAAAAAATTCACAGAAGAGGAAAGAAGTTTAGAATGAAATAAAAATGACAGCTTTGAAAGTAATGTGCTGGGAGTCAGCTAAGTAGCTCTATTGATTGATAGCAAGGCCTAGAAATTGGAGGTCTTGGGTTCAAGTTTGACCTCAGACACTTCCTAGCTATGTGACCTTGGAAAAGTCACTTAAGCCCTACCACCTAGCCCTTACTGCTCCTTTGCCTTAGAACCAATATGTAGTATTGATTCTAAGATGGAAGGTGAGGGTTTGGAAAAAAAGTAACATGCTAAATAAATTCTATATGAGATTTGTGGTTTCACATGTAAATAGTTTTTCTGTTCTACTTTGTATACAGAAATGTTCTTTTTAGATGTTCATTAAATTCAGAATTTAAAATAAATATAAAAACACGTGGAAACAAAGGCAAGTAACAGGATTAATACAAAAATCAGCTCAGTGTAGTAAGAATATTAGGATACTAACACTCCAAATAATTGAAATTGCAAAGAAAAAGAAAACAAAATGGGGCTTTATAAGCTATTTTAGGGAGAAAAGGAGGCTCAAAAGAACTACAGAATTGCTGCTTAAGTTGGGCTGGATGCTTAAAGAAGTCAGAGAAAGTCAAAGTTCAGGGTTTAAAATTTTTTTTGTTTTCTCTGTCAAAAAGAATAAAATTTGGACTGGAAAAGACAGAACAAACATGGCTAATAGGGAATATATACATGAACTAAGTGAGGAGATAATAAGAGAGCACCTGACTATCCTTGGTGAGTTCAGTTCACTTGGTCCAGATGACCCAGAATACAACTGACACTGATCTAAGACAGATTATGGTTAATGACTTCGGCATTGCAAAAGGTCAGAGAGTATCACCTATTCCTGGAAAAACTGGGAAAGAGAAATGGTTGCAATCCTTGGGCAACTAAACGACTTAAATTCATGGCAAAATCATAGAATATACAAATACAGGAATGGATAATGAACATCTAAGTAAAGGGAAACAGTGACTACAAAGATGGAGTATGGGTTCAGCAAGAACAAGTCAGGTCAGGGGCCACTAGGTGGCTCCATGGATTGATAGTTAGGCTAGAGATGAGAGGTTCAGGTTTCAAGACTGGCTGTAGACACTTCCTAGCCATGTGACCCTGGGAAAATCATTTAACCCCCATAGCCCTTACTGCTCTTCTGTCTTGGAACTGATATACAGTATTGATTCTAAGACAGAATGTAGGGTTTAAAAAAAAAGAACAAGTCAAGCTCAAGAACATAAACTTCTTAGGGAAGGATTCTCTGTTTAGGAATAGAGTCCTTAGTCAGCTTTCCTACTGGGAAAACTGAAAGCAGTTGAGTTAAAAAAAAAAAAAGAGGTCAGACCAGTATCTTATACCATATGTAATAATAATTTCCAAATGGGACTGTAAAGATGAATTTTACAGGTCCAAAAGTAGGAATCCATCAATTGGGGAGTGGCTAAACAGATTGTTATACCTAAGTGTAACAGGATATTAGTGTTTCATAAGAAATAATACATGTGAAGATTTAAAGAAACTTGAGAAGACTTAAATGACTAATGCAATGTAAAATAAACAGAATCAGAAAAATGACATAAATAGTGACTAAACAATGTAGATAGAAAGAATAATAAAACAATGCTGAACACTGTGTAATATAATGGCCAAACCTAGCCCTTAGAGAAGAGTTGAGAAAATATACCTCCCTCCTTTCATTAGAGAGATGGGGGAGACTATGAATAAGGGATATTGAGTAAGATTCAACACAGGTGATATTGGTTTTGCTAAGCCGTTTTTTCTTTTGCTTTTTAAATCTATATTATAAGGAAAAACTCACTGTATAGGGAAAGTAGGAAAGAATATATATCCGAGGGAAGAATATATAAAAACAAGACACTTTTTTACAAAAAGAATGGTTGTGCCAGCTTGACCTCATTTCTTTTCTCAGTGTTTAAAACATACCATCAGATCAAAGAAATACTATAGATATAGTTTACCTACATTTTTACCTATGTACTTGACAAAATCTGTCAAACTATTCCCATGAATAATAGATAGAAAGATGTGGGTGAGATGACAGTACCAATGAAGTATATTTGGAATTGGATGAATAAGTCCAACACAAAGATAATCATTAATGGTTTGATGTGGACCTCAAAAGAGGTCTTTAGTGAACTAGCCCCCAAGCATTGTGTTTGTTCCTGTACTGCTTCATATGTTTATAAATGAATCAGATAAAGGCATAAATGGATTGGCAGATGACAGGATCCACAAAGATACTGATGGGCTAGAATGCTGTATTCGATCTAAAAAGATGAAATTTAAATAAATGACTGGTCTTAGACATGGGTTTGAAAAAACAATCTTACTAAGTATAATATGGCTAGCAAACAGTTTATTTGAAAAATCCAGGAGGTTTAGTGGAAGGTTGAATATATGTCAAAAGTGTGACATGGTAGTCAAAAATAGGCTGGATTAAGAATAAGGAGGTGAGAGTCACATTGAATTCTTCTTTGGCTAATTAATCAATCAATGAGCATTTATTAAGCATCTATTATATGCCAGTCACTGTGCTGGGGATGCAAATATGAAAGAATGAAACAATCTCTCCTCTTAAGGAGCTTATATTCTATCACATTCTGGACACTACCTTTTAGAAAAGACATTGATAAGCTGGAGAGTAGGCCAAGAATGGCAACTCCAAAGGTTAAAGATCTTGAATTTGCATCATAAGAGTTGGCTCAAAGAGATATGGATGGCTTACTCTGAAGGAGAAGCCTTAGGGGAACATAAGCTGCCAAATGTAAAGAAGAAGGGCTAAATTAGGAATAATAAGTAGAAGTTGAAAGGAACCAGATCTGTTTGTTTTAAGGAAAAATATCATAATCATGACAGGAATTTAAAAGTGGAATGGGTTGCTTCAGGAAGGTTCTACTTCACTGAAGGTCTTCAAACAAAGTTTAAATTACCACTGGTTGGATTTTGTAGAGGTGATTCTTTTTTAGATATGGGGCAGGTAGTGAACAAATGCCCAATGAATTCTCAAATCTGCAATTCTGTGATTCTAAGAGTAAATGACCTTTCAGCTTTAAATTTATGACCCTATGATAAAGAAAGTACAATTATTTTTCTCCCATTTTTAAGAAGTGTCAACACACTCATGACCACATAAGAATGAAAATTTGGCATTGGAAGAACTAAATGATCCTCAACAATCTCAGCTTCTTGTATACAAAGACTACAAAACTGCAGGGATGCTGTAGAAGAGGGCCCTTACAAACTCATTTCTAATATATCTTTGGGAAATACAGAATTTAATGGATTAAGGTCCCTAGACTCACTTACCTTTATTGAAGAAGGTGCTGACCATAAAACTGAAGGAGATGGAAGAAATGGCAAAACACATCAAAAAGACAAACACCAAAGAAGGATCACTGTTTGTGATCACTGCAATGTCCTCTTCCACCTATAAAACATTTCATTAAAACTGTTTTGTTAGATGGTCAGAAAGGTGTCAATTTTATGTAATCAAAATTGTCTAATTTCCCTTTTATGATCAACTCTCTTGTTTAATCAACTCTCCCCTTAGCCATAATTATAAAGGTACCTCCCTTTTATTCTCTTATAATTTTTTTTTTTGCTGTGATCTTTTATATTTAGGCCATGATTTCATATGGAGCTCACTGAAATAGGTAATATAAGATGATGGCTGGCACCAACCCAATTCCTTCCAAATTGCTTTCCAGTTTCTAGCAGTTTTTGTTGAATAAGGTATTTCTTCTTATATCTTAAGATATAGTTTAACTCAATATTATACTAATATATTTGATTGTTTTCGGTGTTTTTTTAACCATTACTAAATATTTTTGATGAATTCTGCTTTATAGTATAGTTTGAGATCTGATATTACTTACTTTCCCTTCATTCCTACTTTCTTTCTACCACTTCACTACCATTTTCCCCATCAGATTAGTTTTGTTATTTCTTTACACAATTCTATACTGTAGAACTTAGTTGCTTGACTGGCAAGGCAATAAATCCATAAATTAATTTAGGTAGCATCACCATTTTTGTTATATTGCTGTGGTCCAACTATAGACAATGAATATCTTTCTACCTATAAAGAGTGTTTTATTGTTATAGCTATCATTTTGGTAGGTTAAATTCCAGAAGTTTCCTGTATTTTAAAGTTATTCTCAATTTAAGTTCTTTTTCTATCACCTCCTGCTGGGTTTTGGTAGCAATATGTAAAAATATTTAAGATTTTATGGGTTTATTTCATTTTCTGCTATTTTAATGAAGTTATAATTATTTCAAAGAATCTTTTTTGTTCTATTACTAAAATTCTACTCACATGTACAAATGATGAAAAGTAGGGGATGGGATGGAAGGTATAACATGTCATTTAACCTTACAATACCACTATTACAACTAATCTTTACTTCAATAATTGTTTCCCAGGAGACATGGCAAATAATAGTGATCAATGTTTATCCAACACCTATTATGTCCTAGTTACTGTTCTTTGTGCTGAAAACACAAATACAAAAGTGAAGCAATTTCTGACCTCAAGAAGCTTACTATCTATAAAGAGGGAGAAATATTCAGAGAAATTTACAAGTTACATGGAAAGAATATAGTGATGGGGGTGGGAAGGGGAAGAGATAAACAAATGGAAAAATTAAGAAAGGTCTTTTGAAGGAACTGGTATTGGAGCTAAGCCTTAAAAGGAACCAGTGGTTCTAAGAGGTAGTTATGAGGATGAAGATATTCTAAGCATGGAGTACTTTTCAGAGAGCACATAGGAGGGTGAATGTTATGTGGGGAAAGGAATAAGTAGGTTTGTTTGTTGGAAGCATATCATTTAAGAGGGGGAATAATCCATAATTCAACCAAAAAGATAGGCTGGAACTATTGTGAAGGGCTTTCAATGCCAACATTTTATATCCTAAAAATAATGGGGAACCACCAAAAATTCTTAGACAGAGGTCAAAACTCATGGTCAGATCTGAGCTTCAGTGATATCAATTTGACAGCTGTATGTGGAAGATGGATTAGATGAGGGAAGATTAATTAAGAGGCTATTACTTGAGAACAAGGATTCAGAAGAGTTTTCATATTCTACAAAAAAAGAGTCTAGCTACTAAAAAAAATCTTCAAAAGGAGAAGGAAAAATAAGACCACAAGATCCAAACATGTCAAGGGGAAATTTTATAAACAGTGATTTATTAAAACCATAATATAGTTTTAAAAGGGGCTTATTGCAATAATCCAGGCAAGAAATGACGAGGATAATTTTAGGATATACTAGGATAGTTGTAGTATGAGTAGAGAAAAGAGGATAGATTCAAAAGATGTTGAGAAGGTAGAATTAAAAAGACTTGGCAACTGATTTGATATTGGGGATGAATATGAGTGAGGAGTCAAAGATGACTCCTTGCTTGCAAACTTGGGTGACTAGAAGAATGATTATTTTTAGCTATCTTCAGTCACCTATCAGACCCACTGAACCCAGGCGAAGTTTCCCTCCCAATAACCAGATTCAGAAAGTTGGAGAAAATAAAATACTTGCCTTAATACAGAAAAGCATGGTCATAAAAAAGATAGTAAAAAGCAGGAGTAAGAAGAATGTGAGGAACCAGGCACTCCAGTGAAGCCAGTTGCTGAGTCCCATGATGCGCATGTACTCCTGTTGGAGATGAAAAAGAAAGTAAATATCACAAAGTTGGAAAATTTATCTATTATTGGATCAATATGGAAAACTGTTCCCTAAATTCTGGGAAAACTAGGATGAAGGTCATTAGGATGATTATTTATATTTAAAATTTAGGATGGGAGAGAAAGAATTTTATTTTAATGCTTTTATTTAGGTGTGTGTGTAATTAGGACAAAAGAAAAAGGAAGAACATTAGTGTCTGTGTGACTTTGGGATAACATAGGTAGCTTCATTTGTTAGAGTAATTCACATCTTAAAAATAGGGAAAAAGTTTCAGAATCAAGGACATCATGTAATGATTTAGTACCTTTTATTCCTCAAAAATTTTAACATCTACTGTCTTCATTTACCCTGTAAAATAGGGTAGAGATTACCTCAATTTAATAGATAGAAAACAGTCACAGATAAGTACGTGTGTGTGTGTGTGTGTGTGTGTGTGTGTGTGTGTGTGTGAGACACAGGAAAACAATAATAGGTGCTTCACAATAATATGGTTGATAAACCAAAACATTTTGAGAACTTTTCCACCAGACCATGTTATGAAACTTGCTCCCCAAAGAGTATGTTCATTTCATTTCATGCCCAGAAAGGGAATGCCTGGAATTTCCAACATTTCTCAAATTAACCTCACAGCAGATAACTATAAAGAAATAGTAAGTAGATTTATAGAATCCAAAGAGCTAAAAGGGAGCATAGGATCCATATACTCTAACCCTCTATTCAGTGTGGTAACCATTTCTTTGATATCACAGACAAGTAGGTAGCCAGCCTTGGTTTGAACACTTCCAATGACAGAAACTACATTACATCATAGAACTCCACACTATTTCTAGAGCACTCTAACTGGTTTAATTAAATTCAATTTCAAATCAAACATTTTAAAGTTTAATGTTGGGAATGAAGACAGATACGCTAAAATATTATTGTATGATATATGCACAGAAGAGGCACAAAGTGTTAATACAGATTGCTAGAAAGTTCTACCTCCACCTATTGTTCCTAGTTCTGCCTTTTAAAGCCATATAAAACAAATTCAATATTTATTAACAGACTTTCAAATTACTTATATATCTGATGCCCTACCTAGGAAGCCCTCTTTAAATCTTTTTCCAGACCTAGACATCTGCAATTTCTTCTTAAATGTTTTTCTTTTGACATTAAACAACAATTTTCAATGAATGAAAATCTATTTTCTCTCCCTTTTATGTCCAACTATCTTGTAACAAATTTGCAAAATCGAGAGAAACTAGTTCCCAGTAGGTCATACCCCAAAAATATGTCTCATTATGCACTTTGAAACTATCACCTTCCTGTTAGGAAGTAAGTATTATTCTTCATCAGCAATCCTTTGGGATCATGGCTAGTCATTGCACTAATCAGAGTTCTTGAGTCTTTTAAAGTTGTTTATCTTTACAATATTGTTACTATATAAACTGTTCTGGTTCTGCTCATCTCATTTGGCATTAACTCACAGAAATCTTCCCAGATTTTTCTAAAATTGTGCCTTTCATCATTCATTATAGTTCTATACTATTCCACTACATTCATATATTATCATTTGTCACCCTCTTGGTTTCTAGTTCTTTGTCACCACAAAAAGAAATGCTATATAAATATTTTTGTACATAAGTACTTTTCCTCTTTCTATGATCTCTTTGAGGATCTACCAGCAGCTTTTTGACAGGATAAAAGGGTGGTTTGCAAACCTTTTATCACCCCAGTCTGTTCTGTGAATTCTTATCATGTCCCCATCAAAAGTGATTTCCAGAAGTAACCATAGTATTTCATATATAGTTTGATAGAGAAAATGGTTTTAGTTGACTAATCATAAAATAAGAATTTATTAAGCCCCTAGTATATGCAAGATATTATGTTAGACATTGGGGTAAAAGTTAGAAACAAAACAGTCCTTCATCTCAATTAGCTTATATTTTAATAAAGGGGACAACACATATTTTCACAGGTATATAAATTTAAAAAATATAAAAAGCAGACAGAAACAAAGTAATTTTTCAGGGAAGGCATTAGTAACAGAAGGGATAAGAAAGGCCTCTTGCAAAAGGTGGTTCTTGAGTTGAGTCTTAAAGAAAACAAGGGAGTTTAATAGGTGAGGGAGAGAAGTAGAAGCATTCCAGGCTTGAAAGGAAACCAATTACAAAGATATGGAGATGGGAGATGTAGTGAAGAATACCAAAGGTAGCTGGACCACTAAATATGTGAAGAGTAGTAATGTGGAATAAGTCTGGAGAGCAAAAATGGGGCCAGGTTGCAAAGATCTTTAAATACGAAATATATCTATAGAATAATCAGGAGCCACTAGAGTTTACTGAGTAGGAGAATGACAAGGTCAGAACTATTTTAGAAAAGAAACCACCCCCACCCCCCAAAACACAACAAAAACCCCCAAAACAAACAAACAAAAAACCTCTAAAAAAAAAAAAACTATTTCATTTTACTATACATTTTAAACCCTTACCTTCTGCCTTAGAATGAATACTGTGTATTGGTTCCAAGGCAGAAGAATGGTAAGGGCTAGGCAATGGGGGTCAAGTGACTTGCCTAGGGTCACAAAACTAGGAAGTATAAGAGGCAGAATTTGAACCCATGACCTCCTATCTCTAGGCCTGGCTTTTGATCCACTAAGCAGGTCACCTAGCTGCTCCATTTACTAAATATTTTTAAAATTAATATAGTCACTATAATTATAATGCAACCTAAAATCACATAAACACTTGAGTCAATTACATCACAGTTCCTTATACTGAGTTTGTGGAAGAAATTATATAGTCATGGCAAAAAGGACTAAACCTATGATTTCACTGGTATAGGGAACTCCCCAGGGAGGAAATTCCTAACCAATGTATGTTGCCAACTTCTCTGAAACTTTAAGTCCTAGAGGGTCATCTAGCGCACAGATGTTAATAATTTGCTCAGGTCATGTAGCCACAATGTGTTTTGTATATAGCCCTGATATCAGACATTCATCAGAGATAAACTGATGTAACTGTTGGTGCAGATGATAGAATTCTGGACCTGGACTCAGGAAGACTTGATTTCAAGTTCAGCTTTAGCTATTTAGCTGTTTGACTTTGAGCCAGTCCCTTAACCTATGTCTGCCTCAGTTTTCCCATAGCAACTACCTCACAAAATTGTTTAGAGGATCAAATGAATTAATAATTATAAAGCACTTTGTATAGTACCTGGTAAAGAGTAGGAACTTAATAAATGTCTGTTCCCTTCCCTTCACCTTACCTTTGATACAAAAGATTGTTTCCCAAATAACTACCACTCTTTTCCCCAGTTTTTCTTGTCTTTGTTCCTACAACAGTTTTCCAATTTCATTTCATCAAAATTATCTGATTTTCTGTTACTATTATCTCCTTTTTTTTTAAACCCTCACCTTCCATCTTGGAGTCAATACTGTGTATTGGCTCCAAGGCAGAAGAGTTGTAAGGGCTAGGCAATGGGGGTCAAGTGACTTGTCCAGGGTCACACAGCTAGGAAGTGTCTGAGGCCAAATTTGAACCCAGGACCTCCCATCTCTAGGCCTGGTTCTCAATCCACTGAGCTACCCAGCTGCCCCCTATTATCTCCTTTTTGATTAAAAAATTTCCCCTAGCCACAGTTATAAAAGGAAACTGATTTGTTACCTATTTTATTTTAAGATATGTCCTTTAATATTCAGGTTAGTTATCTATTCATTTTAAGCTTATAGGTTATATGCTTAAAGATGTAGGTCCAAAATTAATTACTTTCAAACCACTTTCCAGTTTTCTCAGCAAATTTTGTCAGACGGGAAGTTCTTCTACAGGTAATTTATGTTCTTGGGTTTACTGAACACAGAGTTACTAAATTTGGTTATTTCTGATTCTTTCTGATTAAGTTTGGACATGAACAGATTTCAAAAGAGGAACTGCAAACTACTATCATGTGAAAACATGCTCCAAATCACTAATAGAGAAGTGAAAATTAAAATGACCCCAAGATTTCCCTCCTACCCAACAACTGGCAAAGATGACAAAAATGGAAACAATTAATATTCTAAGTCTTGATAGCACTATGAATTATTTTAATAGTTCTAGATTTTTTTGCAATTATGTAAGAAAAGCAACTATTTTTATCCTGTGATCCAGTGGTCCCCTAACTGGGCATATATCCCAAGAAGCAGAAAAATAGAAACAAAGGTCCAATATATGTTCAAATATTCCCAGCTGTCCCCTTTGTGGAGGGCAAGTCTGGAAGAACAGTTACTGCCTGCTGACTTAATTTAAGTTGGTTACCCATCAACTAGGAAATAGTTGAACACCTTATTATTTACTAGATGTAATAGAATATTACTATTCTATATAGATATGGAATATCTATATAGATATGATAAATATGAAGAATTCAGAGAAACATGGGGAAAATGTATGAAAAGATACTGGGCAAAATAAGCAGAATCAAAATTTGAATTATATACACGATGACTATGACAAAGTAAATGAAATACCAATAATCATCATCATCATCAATATTTTTTAGCTTTTAAATTTTGAATTTTATTATACTTATTATTTATTATTATTATATTTACTTTTCCAAATTTTAATTCCACTGAACAATTTTGGTGCATTTTATAAATTTGTGTATCTGAACATAAAACTGTAACAATTATGTTACAAATCTTCATATTTAATGGTTCTAAATGAAGAACAGATCCTAAAGATCCTCAAGAAGGACAGATTAAAATAATGAAGCCCATGGGGAACAATTATTGGGGAAGGTTGTATACATTGTCAGATATGGTCACTGTATTGGATGCTTTTGTGGTAAACTGTTTTTCTTTCTTAAAAGGAGAGATTCCGTTTGGAGGGGAGGCCATTATTTCCAGAAATGACTATAACATAAACATAGGAAACAACAATAAGACTATAAAAATAATTTAAGGGTAAGACTTTACAAAGTTATTGTGAGAACTAGAAGAAACATGAAGTATGAAAGATAAACTACATTGTAATAAAAACAACCCCAAATCAGAATTTCAAAGTTTGAGTTCTGGCTCTTCTTTCTGTGACTTTGAAGCCAGGAGAGACTTGGGAACAAATATTCCCTGACATCTACTAGCTATGTGATCATGGATAAGTTGTTTGACCTTGGAACTGTGCTTAGTGGGCAAAGGAAGGATGATGATCTAGGAAAGGAGACTAAAAATAAGGGACAAACAGATAGAATGATAACCAAAAGATAGTACAGAATCATAATCATGGTGAAAAAAAGAATCTCAGAGTTGGAAGGATTCATTAAGTCAAACTTTACCTGAACAAGAATCCCATATTGTTTGTGATGTAACAGACAAGTGGTCATCCTACCTTCACTTAAAGACCTCCAAGGAAGGAGAATGTATCAACTCTTGAGGAAGCCCATTTCACTTTACAAATATCTCATTTGCTCCTCAGAACAACCTTGGAAGGGAGGTATTAGCATCTCTATTTTATAGATGAGGAAACTGAGGCAGAGGTTTTTTTTTTTGTTTGTTTGTTGTTGTTTGTTCTTAAGTGACTTGCCCAGAATCACACAGCTTAGCAAATGTCTCAGGCAAGATTTGATCTTTGGAATTCTTGACTCTAGGTTCTGTGCTTTATCCCTATAATGCACAGTCCTAAGTGGGAGTGAAGAGGAAGGGCCAGATGCTAGAGAGACTGTGAATGATATATGAATGGACAAGGGGGACAAAGTATGGGAAAGAATCAAAGATAACTCCAAGTTCAAGCCTTGGTGATCTGGGAAATAGTGGTGCTATAAATGCAGCTGAAGAACCTATCCTTCATTATTCACTTGTAGTAATTGTTCAAGTAAGCATATTTGCTGAGTAATTCAATAACTTGTCTATCTGGACCTAAGGCATCAAACATGTAGCCTATGGGCCTCCAAACCAGATTAAAATGTAATTGGGAAATATTTAACAACAACAACAACAAAAATCCAACAGGCATAGTTAAAGTTAATATGTAGTTTCCTAAGACAATATGCAGCAGCAGGGATCCTTATGTCTGGTTTAGTGGCCCTGGTTTCTAGTTGAATTTGAGATCACTGGTTTGGGCAAGACTGTTTTGCATCTGTTTTGTGCTTCTGTGGATCATTAGACCAGTTTCTTTTGAGAAAGAATTATGAATCCACATGATATTTTTTAATCAACTTCACATATCTTTAACTTCCCCATAACAATATCATAAAAGATTTGGTCAAATATGTTGCTGAAATTAAGTTATTTGAAATCAAGGTCTACAATACCACCTTGCTCTGCCTAGTTATACTACAAGTAGACATTTCATACCCAGTGTCCACATTCTCTTCAGAAATACCAAAGGGGTAAATGGAAGAATGTGAAGCCAGAAGATGCAGCATTTAAGAGACTGACAATGCTGGGGGTCTACATTAGATACTACGAAAATCTCTGCCTTGGCCTATTCCTTTTGGTCATCCAAATTAATGAATTCATGGCATTCCACGTTCTCAACCTTCTCAAACGGAGTGTTAAATTTCTTGAGTGACTTTACTCATTTGACATTCTAAATGCTCCTGTAATCCCTTCAAGGTTTGTGCCTACTTAAGAGATTCAAAATAATGGGCCACTAGCTTTGAAGATAATTTATAAAAAAAGAATCTCCAAAGTGTTTTTGAGTAATAACATTATTTAAAAAAATATTTATCTTCTATCTTGAAATTAATACTCTATATTGGTTCGAAGGCAGAAGAGTGGTAAGGGCTAGGCAATGGGGGTTTAGTGACTTGCCTAGAGTCATGTAGGAAGTGTCTGCAGCTAGATTTGAACCCAAGACCACCTCCCATCTCTAGGACTGGCCTAGAGAGGCCTCTAGACCCTCTCAATCCATTGAGCCACCTAGCTGCCTGCCCCTCATAGCATTACCATTATTAAATTAAGTGTATTTTAAGAGGAAGCACATCCTTTTGGATAACTAAAGTTCTAGTCTGTTGGTCAGAAAATCAATTATACTACCTTATGGTTACACTTCATATACTACCTAGTACTACCTTAAAAATACAACTAAATATACTCTTTTCTCTCTCACCTCTCTCTTTCTCTTTCTCTCTCTCTCTCTTTCCATCTGTAATAGAAACTTCCTTACTTTTCAATTATGCACTAATATTCTTATTCTGCAGTATGTATTTCATTTATTTATAACATAATTTCTAACTTTTAATGCCTGAAGAACAGAGATCACCCACCAATGCATAACATTTTGCATAGTACTTACATTTTAAGTACAAACATTTAATAAATGTTTTTTGATTTTTGATTGAGGCTATAATATGGGGTAAAGCAACAAGCAGTTTAAAATCATGCCACAACTCTCATACCACATAGGATTCTATTACTATTGTATCACCCTGGCTGCTATATAACTTTTGCCTGAATATGGCAGCTAGCAAGCTTCATTACAATTCCAGTGGATATAAAGTAGCAGTTCCAAGACAGAAGTTAAACTGCTAGGATCAGTTTGTCAGGGAATTTGTAAATCCAAATATAAATGTGGTTACCTTCAATTTTCTTTCCTTTTCTTGTACAATGGCACGGATGATGGTGAGTGTGGAGTAAGTAAAGCTCAGCATGAGCAGTAAAGGAAGCTGGTACTGGATGGCAACCAGAAAAGAATCTGAAATGAATGGTGGGTATGGGAACCTCTTTGCAATAATGGTGACTTTCTCAAACAGTCTGGTTGCGGCAGTGCTTGCATGGTACTGAATAATGGCTTTATCCACTGCATGCTGAACAGCCAGGAATCCTTCTCGGATGTATCCTAAATAAGAAAGGAGAGGAAACTAAGCCCAGGAAGTGGAAATGCAGAGGTGCCAAGCAGCTGGCTCTCAGAGTGCTGCCTACCACATAAGTGAAAGTGTGGAGAGCATCTCCGCAGATTTCATGTTGAGGGACAGAGAAATGTTGACCTTTCTGGCCTTGCTACTGTTGGTAATCTTTTCTGCTTCAGAGACCCTAAAAAGCAAACACACACAAGCCTAGAGATAGAGATTCTGGGTATAAAACTGGCCTTAGGCATTTCCCAGTTTATGACTCTGGGCAAGTCACTTACTCTCATTTTTCTAGCCTTTACTGCTCTTCTGCCTTAGAACTGCTAACTTGCATCAATTGTAAGACAGAAGGTAAGAGTTAAAAAACAAAACAAAAACAAATGTATATCCAAAGAGTGGAACAAGAACAAGCAGTAATATTTAATCTCTGCTTCTCTCTTTTATGTGAATACTATTTCATGTGAACAGAAGAGATATAGACAGGGTCTAAAAGCATGATGGGCAAGATTATACTATAAAAAATGGAGGAGATAGTTCAGTTTAATTCAGCAAGCACTGATTAAAAGCCTACCATGTATAGGGCAGAGGTAGCTAGGTGGCTCAGTGGATTGAGAACCATGTCTAGATATGAAAAGGCCCTGGATTCAAATTTGGCCTCAGACACTTCTTAACTATGTGACCCTGGGCAAGTCACTTAACCTCCCATTGGCTAGCCCTTACTTCTCTTCTGCCTTGGAACCAATATACAGTATTGATTCTAAGACAGATGGTAAGGGTTTTTTAAAAAAGAGCCTACCATGTACAGGATGCTATACGAGATATTAGGGAGGCAAAGACAAATGAAAAACTGTCCCTGTCACCAAGGAGCACACAAACTACTATGGTGATAGAACATTTGCTCCAGAGAAGTAAACATGATTTAATTTGATAAGGGAGAGAGTACCAATAACTAGGGGATCCTAACAAACCTTATCTGTTCAAGGTGGGTACAAAAGATAGACCTTGAATGAAGCCAAGAATCCAAATGTCCTAAGTGAGGAAAGAATGTGTTCTAGGCATAGTAACCAGCCTATGTAAAAGTGTGGAGGGGAGATTGGAATGCTAAGCTTGAGGAACAGCAAGCAGGCTGGAATGTGGTATGCATAAAGGGGATAATGTGAAAAAAATCTAGAAAGGTAGACAGTAGCTGGCCATGAAGGGCCTTAAATGCCAGGATGAATAGTTCATATTTTACCTTAGAAGAATAGGTAGCTACTGAAGCTCTTTGAACAAGGTCAAATTTGTGCTTTTGGCAAATGTTATGGCAAACATATAGAGATGGACTGGAGAGGGGGAGAGCCTGGAAGTAGGAAGAGCAACCAGGAAGCTACTGTAATCAGGAGGCTACAATGGGAGATGGGACCTAAGGTAGTGTCTGGATGAAGGGAAAGAAGGAACTGGATTGAGAGACATAGAAGTAGGCCAGAAAACGTTCATTTGGCAACTGATAGATTGGGGATAGGAAAGAGATGAGCAGGTTATGGAAAGTGGGCAAACAGAAACCCAAAATAAAGTCCCTAAAATAAGAAATGGAGAATATTTCCCATAAATGCAAGGCAAAGTAGACATTTAGAACATTTGTTCTCTTGTAACACTGTGGCATTTTATATCTATATGAGTACATGTTCTCCCTGACAGCATATCATTTCCTTGTTTAATTCTTAAGTTTAATTTCTCTTATACTTTTAGTATATATGGTATGCCCCTAGTCTAGACTATTAGCTCTATAAGGACTGGAATTAAGTCTTATCTAAAGTTTGTATTTCCCTCATATGAAATACTATTGCCCTTACATTGGTTTGTCTTTGTCTCTCTTTTTAAATCCTTACTTTTGGTCTAAGATTCAATGCTAAGTATTGGTTCCAATGTAGAAAAGTGGTAAGGGCTAGGCAATGGAGGGTAAGTAACTTGCCTAGAATTACACAGCTAGGAAATATATGAGTCCAGATTTTAATCCAGGGCCTCCCATCTCTAGGACTGGCTCTCAATCTACTGAGCTATCCAGCTGTCCCCTACATTGATTTCTTACTAAATCTATTGAACTGAACTGACTTAAGCAGCTGAAGAAACAGTACTATTTAAAAACAAGTAAAAAACAAAATCCATGCATATAGGGTCTTCCTCACCAGGTTCTCCTCCGTCAGGGAATGAGGGTTCTCTAGGTCCTGGATTCGGGAAAAGTGGAAAGAGAGAGGTAGTGTGCCATCCTTCAATCTCTCTTGGAAAAAAGAAAGTCATCCCAGCCCACATATCATTCTTTCGAAAGTAACTGAAGCGTAAGTGGTACTTAACCTACAAAGAGAAAATAAGAAAACATTTTTCATCTGAAACCTGAGAACAAACATTTCTTGTTTAAGCAGAAGATGTTTTGCTGAGAAGCCATATATGATTAAGGGACAGATGCCCACATAAAGTCAAATATTTAAGTGAGTAAAGACTCAGAGAATGACAGCAATCTTGCCCTAAACCAAGTAGAAAATCCCATTGTGGTAACATGTGACATGGACATTAGGCTACCTAAGCTAGTCTCTTTATTGGTCAGTATCCCAAGTCCCTACTAGACACAGTGAATCATAACTTAAATGGAATAAATGGATAATCATGCTGACTCCCAACTCCAGAATAGGGGTCTTACAAATTTATCAGGCCAGGCACACAAAAATGCCCTTATTCTCTTCTAAAAAATATAGCTATTGGGAAAAAAAATTTATAGCAGGTATCTCTGATAAAGGCCTTATTTCTCAAATATATAGAGAACTGAGTCAAATTTATAAGAATACAAATCATTCCTCAATTGATAAATGGTCAAAAGGGCACAAATAGGAAGTTTTCAGATGAAGAAATAAAGGCTATAGATAATCACATGAAAAAATGCTTTAAATTGTTCTTGATTAGAGAAATGCAAATTAAAAAACCCTGAGGTACTACCTCATACTTCAGATTGGTTAATATGCTAGAAAAGGAAAATAATAAATGCTGGAGGGGATGTGGCAAAATTGGGACATTAATGCACTTGTGGTGAAGTTGTGAACTGATCCAACCCTTCTAAAAAATGATTTGGAACTATGCCTAAAGAGCTTTAAAATTGCATACCCTTTGACCCAGCAATAACACTAATAGGTCTGTATCTCAAAGGGATTTAAAAAAGGGGGAGAAGACCTGTTCATGAAAAAATATTTATAGCAGCTCTTTTTTGTGGTGGCAAAGAATGGAAACTGAGGGGATGTCCATCAATTGGGGAATGGTTGAACAAGTTGTAGTAAATGATTGTAATGAAATATTGCTATGCTATAAGAAATGATGTGAAGGATGATTTAAGAAAGATCCAGAAAGACCTACATGAACTGAAGCAAAGTGCAGTGAGCAGAACTAGGAGAACTTTTTTTTATTTTTTATTAAATGTATTTATTTTTAATTATTTTTCCAAGGTTACATGATTCATGTTCTCTCCCTTCCCTCTTCCTCCCCGACTCCTGGAGATGATAAGCAATTCCATTGAGTTATACATGTATTATCATTCAATACCTTTTCCCATATCATTCATTTTTGTAATAGAGTAGTCTTTTAAAACCAAAACCCCAAATCCTATACTCTATATAAACAAGTGATGAATCATATTTTTCTTCTGCATTTCTACTCCCACAGCTCTTTCTCTAGATGTAGATAGCATTCAGTCCCTCGGGATTGTCCTGGATCATTGCATTGCTATTAGGAGCAAAGTCTATTACATTTGATCATCCCATAATGTTTCATTTACTGTGTACAATGTTCTCCTGGTTCTACTCATTTCATTCTGCATCAGTTCATGGAGGTCTTTTCAGTTCTTAGAGAAATCAAGCAGTTCATTATTCCTTATAGCACAATAGTATTCCATCACTATCAAATATCACAATTTGTTCTGCCATTCCCCAATTGAGGGACACCCCATCATTTTCCAACTTTTTTTGCCACCATAAAGAGTGAAACTATAAATATTTTTGTACAAACATTTTTTAAAGCTAGGAGAACATTTTACAGAGTAACAGTAATATTATGTGATGAATATTTATGAATGACTAGCTATTCCTAACAATACAGTAATCCAAGAAAATCCTCAAGGACTCATGATGAAAAATGCCATTTGCATCCAGAGAAAGAACTGATAGGAGTCTGAATGTAGATTAAGAAATGCTATATTTCAATTTATTTCTTTACTTTTCTTTCATTTGTTTGAATTTTCTTTCATATGGAAAGATGTTTTATATTATTACACATGTAGAATCTATACTAGATTCCTTGACATCTCAGGAAGGAAATGGGGCGGGTGGAGGGGGAATCTGGTTCAAACTTAAAAGAACATTAATGTTAAAAATTTTTTTCTTCATGTAATCAAGTTAAAAATAAAATATTAGTAAATAAAAAATTAAAAATACAGTATTTAAAATGTTAAGAAATCACACCTAATTTTATCTTGAAATACTAGCTAGCTATTCTGCTAGCAAGTGAAAAAATGTCATTCTGCACCAGAGCAGAGGTCTAGAAACCTACATCCCCTTTAGAAAACATAGCATTAGAAAGGGCACTGAGAGATCATGAGGCCTACTTGCAGAGCTTCAGATAAGACATATTGATGGCTATTTAATCATAAGAACTTCATGAAAACTCAGGATGTTGGATAAAAAGATCTTTGAAAGTAAAACAAAGATCCATCTGACTCAACTAAATGAGGGGAAGACAGAGGGTAGATGATAATTTGGAGCCTATACAGTTGAAGACTTTGTTAAAATAACTGAAGCCAACTGATATCACAAAAATAATTTAAATAAATAAATGCTTCCTTACCTCAAGTGGCAGGGGTTCCTTGTAATAATTGAAGTTGTGCTCAAACACGATAGCAGCCAGTACATTGTAAGAGTGATTATTAAACTTAATGTAATCTTCAAAATCCTTTTCTGAGGGAAAACCACGAACTGCAGAGAAAAAAAAATCCAAACAGTGACTACTCTGCATAAAGTCATAATGTTCAATAACCCTGAGGAGATGTGAGAATGTTGACCCATTTCGTTCACAGCCAAGGGAGGCCAAATTTCTAAAGCTCTCTATGTTCCTATAAAAAATAAATTCTCTTCTCTCCATGAGGGAGAATGGGATACAGTAATGATTAGGAAAGCAATCTAGCTTACAAGATTTTAAACTGTGACTTATTTATCTTGTTCTCTGCACAACTGAACACAGTACTTTACACATAGTGGGGTGCTTAATGTTTGTTAAGTTAAACTGAATGAATGCATTACTTTCTAGTATCATATTATCTAGATCACTGAACTGAGAGCTGTAAAGGACCTTTCAGGTCACCTAGCTCACCCCAACCTATACCTAAAGCATGAATCACCTCTACAAAATCCTTGATAGATTGTAATCTAGTTTTTGCTAGATGATTTCCATTGCTTCCTAAAACAGTCTATTCTGCTTTTGGACAATGTAAACTATTAGGAACTTTCTCTTCACTTGAAACTGAAATTTGCCTCTCTGGGTAACTTTGGGGTTATGGTTACCCAAGGACTGAGGGTTCTGTTCTCTGGGGCCAAGCAAAACAAGTCCACTTATTTTTCCACATGGAATGTAATCTCTTTCATCTCACATTATAACAGAAGAAATCATTATCAGCTTAAGGATTTCCTTTGATCAAGAAGCAAAATCACATCAGGTTTTGTGACCTACAGCTACAATTTCCCTATGTGCATTTTGGTCTTAAATAATCACAGAATTGGAAGAGATATTAGGGGCCATCTGATTCAGTTCCCACCCTAATTATAAACCTTATTTATAATATTTTCAACAAATACTTACCTAACCTCTGCTCAAAGACCACTAGTAGCAAGAGGGATTTGAATTGGCCCTAACATTGTAGTCTAATAGTGGAGAGTAGAATCACAAAATATCATCAGTGTTCATTCTTTAAGCAATGTCAATCCTCCTCTCTAAAGCTTTCCCCTCAATCACAAAACCTGGTGTAAATAAATTATATTGTTGGAATTACTTCACAAAGAGAATTATGGCATTTCCTAGTTTCAAAATACAAAATGCTTTCAAATGCATAAGACTGCCCTGAAGGTATGTACTTGAAAGCAGTGGTGAGGGGCAAACTATTCAAAAGTTCCTAATGTACTCAGTACTAGAGCAATATCTCAGAAGACTCACTCCAGGGAAGTCCTTAGGTTTTGCCAAGAAAAATGTTCTGTTAGCCCCTTTTGTTTAGTTATTATCTCTACTATTAAAAATTCAAGTCAACAAATATTATTGACCACCTTGTAAGAGTAAATAATAATTGCTTGATTTTTCTAGAGCTTTATACTTTTCAAGACTTTCATAAACATCTCATTTGTTCCTTCTGGGAGACTGACAGATAAAGTATGAACTATTTCCATTTAGCGGATGAGGAAACTGAAGTCAAATGACTTGTCCAAGGTCATACATCAAGTTAGGGGCAGAGTTAGTGTGCTATTTTTTTTAAACCTAATTTTCCAAATTACCATAATCTACAGAGATATTTATTGCTCAAAGGGATAAGTATAAAGAGCTAAACTTGAAGTAACTCTCTTATAAAACCATTTGTTAATATATTTACAGAAAACTCCTATCTCCCCACACCATCTAACCTTTCATATCGATGACTAAAGTCTTTTTTGCCATCTCAGTGATAGTCTTCACAGCCTCACTGTTGGAAGGAACATAAACCAGCTCCCATGAGTCTTCTGGGGGAGGAAAGTTGAAAAACAAGGGCAGGTCACTGATGGACTGGCCAGGGTATATGGTAGCATTGGGAATGTTTTCTGAGTGAATATTCTGGCGAAGCCAAATTAGTATCCCAGAAAACAGCAAAGGCAGGAGAATTTCCAAGACTGTTACTACAATCTTCCGCTTCTAAAAGAGAAATGAAATTCTGTGTTAATCCAAAATAGAGCACATATACAGAGCACCCCCTTGAAAGTTCCTTGATCTTCTTGCCCCATAGCTTCCAGAGGACCCTTGCCTGAAGAGGTACAGTCAAAATTGAATGAAGGGGAACTGTAATTATTTTTCCCCTTTGTACCGAGTCCCACACCCCATTTCTTTCCACATGTACACCTGTATCTACCTTTAAGGTGTAGTTCTTCCAAAGAAGAAGTGTAAACTGCCTGAACAGAGCCATTCTTCTGTCCAAATAGGAAGCTCAACACTAGAAAGAGAAAGGAAGAAAGAAAAATAGATTTATAATAAACATTTTAGTTGCAGATCTTTTGAGGAATGTGTTGAAAGGGAAGGTAAAAATAACAGGGAAAAGCAATTTGTTAATGTAGAATCTCTCTTTCCCCTACATGGCTCCTTTTTTACTCTGATCATTAGTTTTATAAATTATTATGTTAATGAAAAAACAGACACAGAGGAAAACACTAAGACCACAGACTTCCTTACTTGGCCCAAAAGAGCCTCCGTAATATAATGTTTCCTTCTGTGTTGTCTGTATACAAGCTCCAGCAGGTGAAGGATTGTTATTTTTTTTTTAAAGGAATATGTGCCAGAGATTTCTGCCTATGTTTGTCTGATATTGAGAGAGTACTGTTCATATCTGATTTCACTGGTATGAGAAACCTGTAATATAGAAACTCTCTTCTTTCAACATGTGGATTATCTTTATATAATCTCTGTCTCTTTATCTGCAACTGAGTGACTTGCTTATAGTCACAGAGCTAATAAGTATTACATGTGGTACCTGAAGCCAGATTTCCCCAACTCCAAGTATAGTTCTCTATCTACTCTGGGGTTTGGTCCAATGGCATACTTGATATATGGGATTGCTCAACAACATTACATTAATCAGAGAAGAAATCTGTTTCATAGAATCAACCAAAAAACAAGCTTAAGCTACTGCTACATGAAGGGTATGTGAATAGAAACATAAAAGTGAGACACAGTTCCTGTCCTCAAAGTGTTTATATTTTACTGTACAAATAAATAAGCAAAATATTTAGGTTTATGGACTTTACCAGAGTCTTTCTTTTTTGGCTCAGTTAATAAGCCTAATCTAACAAAGTGTCAGTGCAATAACTTGGTGTTGGCTGAATCCTTAAAATCTGATTTAGGAGTAGCTAGATAGATAAAGTGCCAGGTCTGAAGTTGGGAGGACCTTGATTCAAATTTGATCTGAGATACTTCTTAGCTGTGTGACCCTGGACAAGTCACTTAATCCAAATCGCCTTGCCCTTGCTGTTCTTCTGACTTAGAACTGACACTAAGACAGAAAATAAATGTTTATTTTTTAAAAATCTGATTTATGTGTTCTAAGAGTTGCAACATAGGTAAAAGGGGATGATCCCAGAGTCAAGACTAGCTTACCATATTCCAAATATTTTGTTTGCTATTTTTAAAAAGATGAATGAAGACAGATGGCCATATGAATTTGCGATTTCTATTTCCACATCTATTTTAAAAGTAAGCATTTCTTACTCACATAGCAACTACCTTTGCTTGGGCCCTGATTACCTTTTATCTAGACTTCTGAAATGACTCCTAATTGGACTCCCTTCTTTAAAGGTTCTCCTCAAACCATCTTCAATGCAGTGGCCAGAGCGATTTTCCTTAAGTACAAATCTGACCATGTTGTTCTGCTAACTCAATAAATTCCATAATGCCCTACTGCCTCTACAGAAAATGTAAAATCCTCTGTTGGGTTTTTAAAGTACTTCACACACACACACACAAAAGTACTTCACAGCTGAGCCTAATCCTATCTTTCTTGCCTCATTTATTATATATCACCCCCCTTCTCACACTACAGCCCAATCAAACTGACTTTCTCTTTGTTCTTCCTATATCTTGACTTTTGTCCTGGACATTCCCCCAAGCACAGAATGTATCTCTTTACCTGAACTCATGGAATCTCCCTTCCATCATTAAATAGTCTAAGCACCACTAACTCCATGAAGTCTCTCCTGATTCCTCCCAAATAACAGCATCCTTCCTCCCAACCACTTTGTGTTTCTTTTGCATTATTTACATGTATATCTTGTCTCTCCTATTGAATGCAAGCTCCTAGAGAGTAAATATTATTTTATTTTCTATATTTGCCAAGGACCCAGCATAATGCTAGGCTTGTGGTAAATGCTTAATCAAAATTCATTCATTGATTGCAAAATATCTGGAAAGGACCCTCGATTTACAGTAAGAAAACCTGAGTTTAATTCTGCCTCTCCCATTTACTATCAGCATGACCTTGAACAAGATACTTCACCAATCTGGGGCCTCAAATTCTTCACCTATGAAATTAGTAGTTGGACTATATGAACTAAAAGGGCCCATTTATATGGAAAAACCACTACACATCATTAAGATCAAAGATTAGCCATTTTAATCCATAGGTTTTTGACTAGTCAAAGAAACTATAACCAAAGCTTAAATAAGATCTGGCATGTATAACAGGGTAGAATTAATCTTTCTTCCTTGCCCTTTCAGAAAAAAAAGGATCCTTAAAGCAATTTCAAAATTACAGAATTGGACACACCAATTTTTTTTTCATTGAGCCTGAAGAGATCAATTAGATCATATTATGTTAGGTGAGAGTACCTGTTGGGAAAGTACACTATTATAACAACATAGCTCAATGACATTGAAAATACCCAGGAAAAGAAAGGGAGGGAACTAAGTTCCAGGTGTTTAGAGTATAGTTTCAGATGATGACTAGACTTTTGAGAAATTCCTCTGTGGAGAAGGGAGAAAGTCTAAGGTTGCCCTGCTCATTTCCTAACAAGATTTCAGAAGTCTCAAATTTCTTAGTATGAACAGAAGCATATGACTTCTTAAGCATTCTATAAAGAAGTCAATATAAATGAATTCTTAAGATCATAGTAGATGCAAATTAAAATCAATTTAATTATTTTGGATAGCTATATAGGGATTAAATGCAACACCCTGAAAAGTTTAAAATAGAATTCAATTAAATTGAACAAATATTTATTAATATTTGAGGCAATATGCTAGGCCTTGAAAATACAAAGATGAAATAAGAGTTGTATCATTAGGTAGCTACTTACTAATAAGGCATATACAACTCACAAGGAAGTACATAATTAGTAAATTCTCCTGCAACATCAGAATATTTCAAAATACTTTTTTTCTTAAAAAAAGGATAATATGACTTGAATAATCAATATAAAAAATTAATGTTCACACAGAAGTCATGCTGATTCTTTTTTCTAGTAGATTCCTTAATGCTTCCAAAAAAAGTTAATGTTTCACTTAAAAAAATCCCAATTTTAATACTAGTATGAAATAGAACCTCAATAATGCACATAATAATTCAAAATGTCTTATAATGAATCACATTATAAAAAAGTGTAAGTTTGAAGGAAACTAAAATTATGTGTGCAAAAAGTAGCTTCTAAAAATTATTTTCATTTCTAAATTAAACACAATGTAGAATTAAATGAAAGTTTCTTTCTTGTCATTAATATCATAATTAATTAGAATATGAATTAAGATTAGAAGGAAGGGATAGAGATTGGGCTTGTGATTTTAACTCCCAAGTGAGGAAACTCCCTCTGCCTATGTAGGCTGGCATCTACCCTGCAATTGACAGTTTTAGAGAGTTGGCTATATTACTGAGAAATCTCAGGGTCACTCAATCTATATGAATCAGATGTGAGATTTTCAATCCATGTCTTCCTAGCTTTAACAACTATCCATTATTCCAGGCTATTACAGTTATTAATAATTATTCCAGTTAATAATAAAAGATTTCTCAACTCTAAAGAACTACATAGTACAGAACATAACAAAATGTGTTTTTAACATAAAGAAAAAAAAATCAGAGCCAGATAGATAGATAGATATGTATATATGTGTATAAATATCTGTGTGTATGTGTATGTATATATGTGTAATATGTATATATATATAAATAAAATGTGAGCAAGAGATTTTAATGTTAGAAACCACAACAGTCGAGATGGGCTTCCAGCTCTATTAAATCTGAACTGTTATCTCCACAAGTGAGGATAAATTTTAAAGGCAATGAATTAGACAAGGCACCTAGGAGGCAGCTGAAGAGGTTCAGTGGATTGAGTGCTAGACCTGGCATCAGGAAGTTCTAAGTTCACATCCAGCCTTAGACATTTAGTATTTGAGTGACTCTGGGCAAAACACTTAAACTCTGTTTGCCTTAGTTTCCTCATCTGTAAAATGGAAATAACAAAAGTACTTGCTGCCCAGGGTCGTTGAGAGGATCAAATGGGATATTTGCAAAGCACCTAGCACATAGTAGACACTATGTAAATGCCAGTTATTATTATTATTAAACAGGAGGAACAGAGTAGAACTGCTACTTATTCCTTTCTCCTTACCTACCCCCATTCCAAATTAATTATTTTTAAGGGAATGGGGTCAAAATGATTGAAGATTAATGACAAGCCTCCTTCAATAGTTGGGGAATAAGATCTTAGAATCATAAAATTTTAGAGCTGAAAGGAGTAGTCACCCAGTTCAACCCTTCTCTCTAAAAGGTGAGAAAATCAAGGTCCATGATGGTTCATTGACTTGTATAAAGTTACTCAAGTAGTAAGCAGCAAAGTCAGAATTTGACTGATGAGTCAGTTTGGACTCCAGATCTACTGTTCTTGCCCCTACACTGCATAAAATTCCTCTCAAAAATACAGCTGTAGATTTCTGTGTAGACAAGATAAAACCTTCTGTGGGGTTATTACCATCTTTAGACTCAGGAAGAAAAAAAAAGCAAAGATATTCTTATTCCTTAAGTAAGATAGAAAAGAAGTATCTAGGACACTGACCTGAGGTCCTAGGGAGAAGTTCATTGTAGTCCTTCTTCCTCCAGAGAACAGGAAAAAAATGGAAGGGACACACAGCCACCCTAGGGTGGAGCTAACAATCCTCTTGAGTATGCCTATGTCCTCCTAACAAGTCAGCTCTGAAATTTGGCAATACTGCCTACTCTGAGAGGTATAAGGAAAAATATTTGATGATATGACATCATTTCCAGGCACCTCTTGAGAAATAAAGAACACCTAAATATAAATTAGAAAATGATAATGAAATAATATAGTCAGAAACAGCTTGCCCATAAGTCAGAACCAGGGCAAAATTGGTTTATGCTTTAGGCAAAATAGATATGACATATACAACGCTGTACCTAGAAAAAGATCAGTTAGGTTTCCAAGGCAAAACCTTAAGGCATTCTATAAATGTGAGATGTTAGGTAATGATTCTTTACTTTTACCTTTTTTCCCCAAACCCTTGCCTCCTGTCTTAGAATCAATACTGTATATTGGTTCCAAGGCAGGAGAATGGTAGGAGCTAGGCAATGGTGGTTAAGTGATCTGCCCAGTCACACAGCTAAGAAGTATTTGAGGCCGCATTTGAACTCAAGACCTTCCATCTCTAGACCTGACTCTCCATTCACTGAACCTCCTAGCTGCCCTCTGATTCTTTTCCTCAATGAATTTAAAATATGATTCAACTAGAACCTACCACCAAACTGATTTACACATTACTATTTGGAAACATTTCTACTGATTAAAGTAAATTGTACTTTTATCTCATGTAGATGCTTATATTTATTTCAGTTTAGATATAAACTCAAAAAGCTAATGTTTGATGATCCTGCCCACTGGTATTTTGTTAGATGCAAAACAAGAAGACTCCTCTGCTAGGACTCCCTTGAGAAGGATTTAAATTGATAGGGGTCTTAAATAACTTTGTATAATGGAGTTGAAAACATTCTGCAATATGGATGTGCTTAGTTGCACAGTATTTAAGCTCAGTAGAGCCAGTTATTCTGTTAATATTTGCTCATTTAAAAAAATTAATTCTCCCTCAGTTGCCTACAGTAACTTGCATCTTTGTTCAGTGGAAAACACTGAATTTGGATTCAGGGCACGGATGTTGAAATGTTTGCTCTGCTGCCAAATTATCTGTGTGACTAGGTAACTCCATTCCTTTCCCTGCATCTCTCTTTTCTTTACTGTAAAATGAGGAGGGTGGGTTGGATGTCTGAATTTCCAGCCAGTCCTACATGCCATTGAACTGAGAGGGCTCACAACTTGTCAAAAGTTACAGCCTCGAGCCATGAAGAAATGAATTATCATTAAGTATTTAGAAAGCCACACATACAACCTCAAATAATTCCAAGAAATTCTGAAGAGCTAATTCCTGTATTTGAAAACTCTGGTTTATGGAATGTTGCAGTTTTTAGAATAGCAAGAAGAGCTGTTCCAAGAAAGGGCATAAAATTAAGTTTACAAAATAAGAAAAATAATTGTCTGTGGCACAGACTATCCTTATTTTATAGGTGAAAAACTTAAAAAAAAAAAAAGACCAGCTCTACCACTGTTGGCTTATAGAGATTATTAGTAATTGAGGTAAAATATGAAATCAAGTTACCATTCTTTATTTAGGATCTTATTTTCTATAAGACCATAAAAATAAGATACTGGCATATGTAAATTTTTTTTTTAATTTAAAAGTCACCACTTCTTTTCTGCTGCATGTCTACATTGCAATCTCAAGACTACCCAAATGGCCTTTCATGGTTTGAATAAAATCAATTCATTTCAACACAATTGTGTGTTATGAATTTAAGTTTTCAATATTAGACAAACAAATCTCAAGGATACTACAGAGCTTAAGAGCAACCCAGCTTGGATGTTTTATCACTATGTCAGCAACTAGAATGTACTCTTCTGAACTGGACACCAACAAAGCTTTCTTTGTTCACCTTGTGTCAAACTCTGGAGAGGCCTGCCTTGTTCCCAGATCAGGGCTTGCTTAAGACAGGAAGGTAAAAAGAGAATATCAGCTCCTATATTCAATGGTTGGAAGAAATTAAAAGGGATTGCTGACTGTCAGAATTCTAACAGAAGCAACACAACTTCCTGCCATAACTAGGGAACTCCTCTTGGTTTACTAGTCGCTGCTACCAAGGGTGACCTTTAATAGAATTTCTCTTGAGATCACAGGCTGTGGTTTTCTATGTCTTCCAGGGATCTTAGAAATGACTCCTGAAGGTTTCTCATGAAAATCCAAGAAAACATGTCTAGTATTTCTCACTTAATCGATGCTCTTAGAAGTACAAGATAAAATAAACCATAGTTATAGGTAATCCTAGACTGGGGCTGTGTTAGTATTGGATAAATTGGATAAAGAGTGATTAATAAACCTGCCTCTGGATCAGGGACGTCTAAAATCAATCAATCAGTCCTTAAGTATTCATCAAGTGCCCACTTTATTTCAGGTACTGTGCTAGAAGCTGGGGATACAAATACAAAGAATAAAACAATCCTACTTGCAAGGAGTTTACACCCTGATAGAGGTGGCAACAAGTATATAAAGAATATGCAAAGAATAAATATAGAAGAATTCATTCAATATCAGGTAGACTGGAAGGGAGGCACTAGTAGTTGGTAGAATCACGAAAGACTGTTTTTTTTGTAGAAGATGGTATATGAACTGTGTCTTGAAGGAAGAAAGGGATTCTAAATTAACAGGATTACTGTGAGGACAAGAATGGGGGAATATGAACATATTGGTATGATCATAGGTAAACATGAATATTAATACATAGTAAAACATAAGTCATATATAATAATCAAGTTTCATATAACCTCAATTTAAGAAGAAATTACAATTTATATTTAAGTGGAGGTCTATGTTTTAAACAGAGACTCAATTTTGAATGAAAGATTAGTATTGGAATGAAGTAAATATTTAACAAATGAAATTAAAAATAAATTTTAAACATCTACATTTTAAACTGACAAATGCAATTTAAAAATGGGGTAGTAATTCTAAATTGACAGTTTTCATACTTACATAAAAATATTAATCCCACCGAATTCCTTACATTTGTACTTTCTTGCATGGCATCTTTTACCCCTACATATGATCACTAATTCTCCTGATGAAAGCATTAAGCTATGTTGATTATCATAAAATAGAAACTACTTTCTCCCAGAACTATAGCAGATTCAACACTAAAGTTATCTAAGAGTGAGCTATTTTCTGTATAACCTAGTGTTAGAAGCATTCATGACATGAAGGGTCCAGTTTATTTCTGGGGGTTATCACATTTTTCTTAGTTCTAGCCTTCACCCAGAAATTTGGGAGAAATACGACCTGGGCAATATCATTTACTGGTATCAAGTAAAATTCTACATATGCAAGCAACTATATACATATATGTGTATCTATATATACATATATATTAACAATTTTTTTCTAATTACTTATAGAAACAATTTTTGACAATTTTTTTTAAACCCTTGCCTTCCATCTTGGAATCAATACTGTGTATTGGTTCCAAGGCAGAAGAATGGTAAGGGGTAGGCAATGGGGGTTAAGTGACTTGCCCAGGGTCACACAGCTGGGAAATTTTACAATTTTTTTGACATCTTGTAATTCAAATTCTCATTCCTTCTATTCTTCTCTTCCTACCCCAACTCCTTGAGTTGGTAAATAGTCTGATATGGATTCTGACAGTGTTTTCATGAAACACATTTCCATATTCCTGGTGCTGTGAAAGAAGACAAATCATACAAATATAAAAAAATGTACAAAGGAAATAAAGTAAAAGATGAAAGCCAACAACAATATGGTGAGAGGCAGTGATACAGAGGAGAGAGCATTGATTTTAGAGCAAGGATATCTGTATTCAAATAGGCTCAATATTAGTTGTGACTTTGGGCAAGTTGTCTGACTTTTCTCTGTCTGTTTCCTCATTAGTAAATGGCAGATAATAATTTTTGTACTACTTGAATTACAGGGCTTTTGTGAATAAAGTTTTATAGCACCCAGGTCCTCCAATCCCTCTCTCACTACCACACAGGTCCCTAAAAGTTGTTCCAGGTTCAAGGCACAGTTTGCATCAAGAATCCACCTCAAAACCCCATAAGATTAATAAGTCCCTGCACCAAAGCGTTCCTTTTATTAATCAACCAGAAGACACATAAGTTCAAAGTAAAAAACATTCCTCTGCACCAGACTCCCTGGAATAATCTGTCCACTATTCTCACCCAGGCTTCTAACCCTGAAAGATCCCTCTGATCTTATATTCTTCATACTCATTGATGGATGAGGTCCTACTGTAACCTCAATTTAAAGGAATTAACCAGGTTAGCCCTACTCACTTCTTCATTCTGCTCCCAACACCCCTCCAGATTCAGTTAAAGACATCAAAACTATTAATAAGCACATGAAAAAGTGTTCTAAATCTCTTATAATCAGAGAAATGCAAATCAAAACAACTCTGGGGTATCAACTCACACCTAGCAGATTGGCTAACATGACAGCAAAGGAAAGTAATGAATGCTGGAGGGGATGTGGCAAAGTCAGGACATTAATGCACTGCTGGTGGAATTGTGAATTGATCCAACCATTCTGGAGGGCAATTTCGATCTATGCCCAAAGGGCGATAAAAGAATGTCTGCCCTTTGATCCAGCCATAGCACTGCTGAGTTTGTATCCCAAAGAGATAATAAGGAAAAAGACATGTACAAAAATATTCATAGCTCCAATCTTTGTGGTGGCAAAAAATTGGAAAATGAGGGGATGCCCTTCAATTGGGGAATGGCTGAACAAATTGTGGTATATGTTGGTGATGGAATACTATTGTGCTGAAAGGAATAATAAAGTGGAGAAATTCCATGGAGGCTGGAACAATGAAGAGTGAGATGAGCAGAACCAGGAAAACATTGTACACAGAGACTGATACATTGTGGTACAATTGAATGTAATGGACTTCTCCATTAGTGGCAATGCAGAGATACTGAACAACTTGGAGGAATCTGAGAAAAACCACTATCCACATTCAGAGAAAACACTGTGGGAGTAAAAACACCAATGAAAAACAACTGCTTGATTACATGGGTCAAAGAGATATGGTTGGGGATATAGACTCTAAATGAACATCCTAGTGAAAACATAAACAACATGGAAATAGTTTCTGATTAAGGACACAAGTAATACCCAATGAAATTGCTTGTAGGCTTAGGGAACGGTGGGTGGAGGGTAGGGAGGGAAGTAATGTGATTATTGCAACCAAGGAATAATGTTCTAAATTGACTAAATAAACTAATTCAAATGGAAAAAACAAAAACAACAAAACAAAACAACAACAACCGGGGGGGGGGGGGGGGGACATGTTATCTTTTTGGCATGAAGTCTAGGAAGTTCAATACTTAAATTCTCTCTCCTTCATCTGTTTTCAAGGTCTATTTTTTTGGTCTTTTGTCTTAAAAAAAAAAAAAAACCCTTACCTTCTATCTTTGAATCAATAATAAGTATTGATTCCAAGGCAGAAGAGTGGTCAAGGGCTAGGTTATTGGGACTGAGTGGCTTGCCCAGGGTTTCACATCTAGGAAGTGCCTGAGATCACATTTAAACTCAAGACCTCCTATCTCCAGGCCTGGGTCTCTATCCACTAAGCAACCTTGATGCCCCTTTTGACTTCTTTTTAATATTTTTTGTTATCTCATCAAGTCACTGGCTTCTATTTAGTATATTTTAATTCTCAGGGAGTTTGTTGCTTGAGCAGTTTCATACTTCTCTATCTGCATAGCTTAAATTAATTCCCTTTCCAATTCTTTCTTTAGTGGTTCTCATTTCTTTTGTAGTTTCCCCTCTAGCACTCTTTCATGTATAAAAGCATTTCAATCTCCTTTTAAACACCATTTGCTCCATCTCTTCCAGGAATTTAGGTTTAAGTTGTGTCAAAGCTAGGTTTTTCTTTGAAGTTTGTGAATGTTATGGAGTCATCCTCTCCTTTTGGGTTAGTGTTTTGAACATTCATGTAATAACAGCTTTTTGTGGTGAAGTTCGGTTTCTTTGCTCATTTCCCCAGCCTGTGTACATAGATTTAGATGGATTTTATGTTAGGGCCAGCCTCTGTGCACTTTTTTTGAAACCCTTTTTTTCTGCCTTAGAATCAATATTGTCAATTGATTCCAAGGCAGAAAAGCAGTAAGGGCTAGGCAATGGGGATTATGTGATTTGCCCAAAGTCACACAGATAAGAAGGGTCAGAGGCCAGATTTGAACCTAGGATCTCTCATTTTTAGGCCTGGCTATTAATCCACTGAGCTACCCAGCTGCCTCCCTCTGTGCACTTCTTTAGGGAATTTCTGGGTTAGTTCTATTTTTAGCTTCTTGGAGGTATTGAGTGATATGTTAATGAGAGTTGAGTCCTAGGATTTCAGGAACAGCTCATGCTGAGCATTTAATGCTCCCAAAGTGGTCCAATATAGCAGTCTAATCACTGTTCCCTTGGTCTGAACTATGCAAGATCCTTACTTGGGTTTCGGTTTGGACAACACTCTTATGGGCTTTTCCCATTTGGAGTTCCAGCAGATTGCTACTAGATTCAGCCACTTGGAAAATTCTGTTGTTTAGATAACAGAATTGCAAGCTTCCTTTTGGTCTGAGATTGCCCTGGTTGATCCTCTACAGGTTTCAAATTGCGCTAAAAACTGGAACTGAGGCTTAAGTCATATAACGTGCTTGTTCCTGAACTTGCTTTCAGATCAGTGTATAATCTAGCATCCAGAACCATTCCTCAATCCTGGAATTCCACTGAGCTGCCAGTCTGTAGTTACACAAATTTAGACCCCTCTGTGCTGGATTTAGAATTTCTGCTTTCCTCAGTGTAGAGTCTCCCTGTGTTCTAATGCTCTATATGGGCGTCCCTTGCGAGACTCCATCTCTGTTGTCTACAGACCTCTTTCTCCCTATGATTACCTGGGCTTTAAAAATGACCTTCTGTGATTTTTTCTTGGTTGTTTAGAGGAGTGTGTGTGTGTGTGTACGTGTGTCTGTGTCTGCTGTACTTCCCTACCATCTTGGCTCTACCTCTGAAGTCAAGAAATATGTATGGATGTGAGTAGCTGAGGAAACAGACTAGCCTCTAAAGCAGCATCACTGCTGAAACCATTTTCTTCCTCTGATGCTGCCATATGTTCCCCATACCACCTGGCTGAAGTCCTTTTGTGATGTCAATGGCTGTAAGCTGATTTCTTCAATGAGAAGGTATCCATTGCTAAGCTGTTCTCTGCTGAACTTTAAGTTACTATGCTGACTCTTCTCTTATAGTGGGAGGTCAGTTCAGCAATTTGAGTTCAAAGCTAATTCTGACCTCAAGTATGGTCTAACCATTCTTTTGCTCCTGATCCATTCAAATCATTAGAAGGGCACTACTTAGCAAAGATGCAAAGAACTATATATATTTTTTCCTTTTTTAAATTGAACTTAATTTTTTAAATTACATGTAGAAACAAATTTTTGACAATTGTTTTCTGTCATTTTGCAATTCAAATTGATTGCCTTCCTCCCCTAGTTTCTTAAGTTGGTAAATAGTCTGCTATGGGTTATATCAGTATTTTCATGCAATAAGTATTTCCATATTCTCCATATCATGCCTGAAGATATATATATATATCTCAATCACATATAGAATAAAAAACTCATGAAGGAAATAAAGTGAAAAATGGTGTATTTTGATCTGCAATCAGATTCCAATAGTTCCTTCTTTGGCTGTGGATAGCATCTTTTTTATTTATTTATTTTTAATAATGAGTCCCTTAGAACTTTGCTGATAATTGTTTAGTCCTCAGTTGATCATTGTACAATATTTCTGTTACTGTATACACTGTTTTTCTATTTCTGCTCACTTCACTTTGTATCAGTTTATATAAGTTTATATTTATATATGCTAAAAATATTTTTGTACAAGTAAGTCCTTTTTGCACAGGATTTACACTGAAAAAAGTCCTTCCAATCTCCATCATATTACTGATGACATCTGGCTTTCCAACCCAATCACTGCACTTATATATATATATTTTTTAATAATTTAAAAGGGAAGGTTTAGGAAACACCAAAAAAACCCTGATCACAATGTTTAAGTCCTATCAATTCTCACAAAATCCTAGAATTAATCTTTGTCAGTGTCCCTGTTGTAAAATGTAATGTGGCATAAAATAGCGAGCTGATCATAGAATCAAGAAGGCTTGGGTTCAAATCTTATCTCCAACACATACTGCTGTGCGACCCTGGGCAAATCCTTGACCCTCTCAGTGCTTTCACTCTCCAAGACTGTAGGCTGTCACATTGACGGAGGAAGATTCCTCATCCAGGATCCCTTACACCAATTAAATCACAAGTCCAGGACTCAAGTGGCTGATAATCTCACAAACAGTGGCTGATGGCTTTCTCTGCATTGCTTCTTCTAAACGATGGCTCTAAAAACTCCTAAATGTCTTAGTTTGGGGAATTAGCCTCTTGTATCAGTCATTCATAGGGTCTTTTTGTAGGCATCTTCCTGCTTCTATTAGGAGGCCATTATAATCTAGGAAGGCTCTTGATATTAGTAGGTGTAAAAATAGACTTGAATTCAGGACTCCAATCCCCAGAATCCTTTGCTCCACTGCCCCAGAGTGTTTTGTAATCACACTGAATTCTCCCCTGGTCGAGAACACAAATGATTATTTAAAGGAGTTCTCTGCCTACTGAGGGGTCTTTTGGACTTCTGTTTTGGAGCAGAGGTGGCTCTTCTCATAATGTAGGTGAGGTTGTGTCTAGGCCTCTCTGTGGCCTAGACACGTGTTTTCTTATCCTGTATTTTCTTTAATCCTTAATCTTTAATAAACCTCATAAAAATATAATACTCCTTGCAGAGAGAAATTAATTTCTACCTGCCTCAGTCTCCCCTAAATTTTAATCTTTACATAGGGATGAGCCTAAAAGGGGGCCTTTCCTCTGATCTTTCTTGGGTTACAACTCTTCACAGAAAAGCTAGTCATTGTATTCACCAAACCAGGAATGTTCTCTTATTTTTGTTCAATCAAAAAGACCCAAGTGTCACATCTGAAGAGTAACTTACTTTCCATCCTAGGAACTTTCATTTCTCCATATAGCCCCATGAAGATTACCAGTACACAGCCCAGGGAGGGAGGGAGACCAACAATTTAAGAAGCCCTTCCTATTTATGTCTTCCACTTCCACATTAGGGAACATTTACCATTGGTTCACAGGCTGACAATTATTCAAAAAATGTACTCTCTTTAAGCACTTGGGTAAAATTAATCACATCACTGAAGCCAACTATTGGTACTAGTTAGTTATTAGTTCTACTAATTCTGCATGTCTAGGTCTTACCTATAATTTACCTAAGTTAATAGGGAAGGTTAGAGTCCAGATCCAAGCCCTTAGGCTGAATAGAATATGAAGAATGCTTTATAGCTACATTATAGATTAAGAATATCAATTATCCAAATAAGTTGAAAGAAGTGTCTGATGGATATCTTTGGAATTTCAAGAATGTTTTTTAATTCATTGCTAACTCAATGTTATTTTCTATATACATACATCTAAATACATAAAAGGCTTTTATAACTAGTGAGACAAATGTCAAATTAAGATACTAAAATCAGATTCTTCAAACACTAAAACTCTGAGAGGCTCTCCTCATAGTTTTTTTAGTGTTAATAATTAAAAATACTAAGATATCACATGCAAAATTTTTATAAATTACATAACTAACAATATAATATTTGTTTTATTTATAAACTAACTTAACATTAATTTTAATGCTAAATATAAAAATAAGCCATCAATACTCTCTGCTTTTTATTTCTAAAATATAAGAACTTATAAAGTTGTAGAAGAAAAAAGATTAGTATAAAATTATACAATGGTCACAAATGGAATAAAAGTAACAAGATAGAATCAAAGAATCAAGAAAGCTAACAATCTTTAAATGAATTAAAGACATGGTCAAAATTAGTGTACTTTCCCCCCCAATTATATTTAATAGAACTGTGTTTTTATCAGAATGAGTAGCCTCTTCACTGACCAGACTGAAATCATTCCTTTGAATCTTGTGAGATTTTCATGTTTTCCATAAATTCTTCACAGATTTTCTAAATAATAAGAGAATAATAGTTTCATGTATTAATTATAAAAGTTAAAAAATAAAGAATAGAAAAAAATATGTAAAATTATTTTGATAGTCCATTAGATAGTAAATATAGTAACAACATTTGGCTCAACATGTATGCCATCAAATGGTGGTTGATATATGTATGAAATTCCATAAAATTATTATTTATTTGCATATCAGTCCTATTTATATTTTTTATGCAAATTTCAAGCAAGGAAAATACTTTTTTCTTCTTATCTTTTGGAAGAAGCATTTTAAAAAAACACCAGAGCCTTCAAGAGAAACTAGGTTAGAAAGTTACAGATTTAGAGATGGGAGGGACATGAGAGGCAATCTAGTACTACTCCCTTACCTTGCCAATGAAGAACTTCAAAACTGAGAAGTTACACTGTTATTAAGTTACAGAGATAGGTGTAATAAATAATAATAAGGGACTATATTCAATTTCTCACTTCCACATAGGGCTGGAATCTAGATCTTCTGACTCTAAACTAGTACTTTTTTTACTATATTGGTAACAGATTTGTAGTTAAGAATAGCACTGGAGAAAGGAATTTCAGTCAAGTGATGCAGCTGAAAACCAGATGACAAGGGATTGAGAAATGATTTGGAAGTGAAGAAATAAGGCAGAGTGAAAGAGCAGAACTTTCCCAACAAGTTTGAGAAAACAAAAACAAATATGGCACTACACTGATGAAGAATAGGCTCAGAGGAGTAACTTGTCAAAATTATCCAAGTAGCAAGAGGCAGGATTTGAACCAAAAGCCACTGCCATTTACAACAGTGTAATGTGGCGAAGGTTCAGGTTGGGAGTAAGGGGACAGGGTAGTTTGGGAGATTAGAGGAAAGATGAGAAAACTTTGGCTAAGTCCTTGTATATGTTTAGCGGTAGGGGGAAAAGGATGATAGAATCAGAGGATAATAGATCGAGAGTGAGAAGGGACCTCAGAGGCCTCAGAGTCAAATCTATTAATCTTAACAATGAAGAATAGGCTCAGAGGAGTAACTTGTCAAAATTATCCAAGTAATAAGAGGCAGGATTTGAACCAAGGTCCAAAAGCCACTGCCATTTACAACAAGGGATTTCTATTGGGCAATGAGAACCCAGTTGGGATTAGGTAAAAAATTTCTAGTTAGATCCATTAGTATGGACATGTGATCTCCTAAATTGAGTTCATCAACATTCAAACAGTGTGAAAAACACAGATGGTGGAAGCAACTCAGGCTTGCAGTTTGGCAAGGAATATGTAGCAATTGTAGAACATGACTGATTATGGTAATATCTAGAAGAAAGGTTTCACTACCTTCACTACCCTCCCTAAACTCTTGTGGCTTTCTCATGTCTATGAGAAAATATAAATTCCTCTGCTTGGCATTTAAAGCCCTTAACAATCTACATTTCCAGTCCTACCATACATGTCTCTACTTCCTATCCTCAACTAGTCTAGCCAAGCACATATGACATTCTTTGTGTCTTTCCACTGTCTGCCCCTCTTAATCATCTCTGGGTAACAGTTATGGAGTAACAATAAATACAAATCACAGGTGCTCAGGAAGTTGATGAATTGTGAAGCCAAAGCAACTGAAGGTACTAGTTTGTTTAAATTTGTATTATCTTAGCTGGGGAGCCAGGTGGCACAGTGAATAGACTGCCATGCCTGAAGGCAGGAAGACTCTTCCTCAGAGTTCAAATCTGTCCCTAGACACTTCTTAGCTGTGTAATTCTGAACAAGGCACTTAATCCAGTTTGCTACAATTTCCCTCATCTGTAAAATGAGCTGGAAAAGGAAATGGCAAACCACTCCAACATCTTTTGTCAAGAAAACCAGAAATGCGGTAATGAGTATGATATAACTGAATAACAAGAAGTTGGTGATCTCATCAAGGATTCAGTTATCTACTTTATACAGATGATTCCTAAATGTATATATCCTAGATGTATATCTCTAGCCCTAACTCCTCTCCTAAGCTTTAGTCTGAAAACCCCAATTGCCTCTTAGACATCTTGAATTCTCCTAGGCCCATTTTGAACTCAACATGTTCAAAATACCCTCCCCCACAGACTGCACTGAGAAATTTGCTGACAAAGCTCCAAGTTTCTCTATTTGCTCACAACTATCTATTTTCTTAACCATTCTTAGCCTTATATTTGCTTATTTTTCTCAATTTATTTATTTTTTTTCTATTTATTTCTTCCTCAAAGTTTGTATATTTTTCCAATTCTCCATCACTATTGGTAATTAATAATTTCTTATAGCACAATAGTATTCTATTATATTCATATACCATAATTTGGTCAGTCATCCCCAACTGATGGGACTCCCCTTAGCTTCCAGTCCTTTGTCAATGGAAAAGAACTATTATTAATATTTTTGTACATATGGATTCTTTCTTTTTTCTTTAAACTCTTTAGGGTATAGGCTTAAGTAGTAGTAGTATTACTAAGTTAAGGGGTGTGCATAGTTTATAGTAACTTCTGGAGAATATTTACAAATTGCTTTCCAGAATCGCTGAACCAATTCACAAATTCACCAAGAGTGTAATACTGTAGCTGTTTCCACAGCTCCTCCAACATTTCCACTTTTGGGGGTCAAATTTGCTAATTTGAAGAGTGTGAGATAAAACTTCAGTCATTTTAATTTGCATTTCTCTAATTATTAATCACTTGGGACATTTTTCTCAAATAGATATTGATAGTTTAGATTTCTTCTTTTGCAAACTGCCTATTCAATTCTCAGATGAAGAAATTAAAATGACCTATAGTCATATGATGAAATGCTCCACATCATTACTGATTAGAGAAAAGCATATTAAAACAATTATAAGCACAAGCTTCAGTGGATAGACAGCCAGGTATAGAGATGGGAGGTCTGGGCTCAAATGTGATCTCAGACACTTCTTAGCTATGTGACTGGATAAATCACTTAATCCCAAATGTCTAACCCTTATTACTCTTCTGTCTTGGAACCAATCCTCAGTACAGAGTCTAAGACAGAAGGTAAGGGTTTAAAAAAAGAAGGGGGCCCAACTCTTAAGATATTACCCGAGATACTACCACCAGTGGCCAATATGGCCAAAAGGGAAAATGATGAATGTTGTGGGGAAATTGGGACACTGGTGGAAGAGAACTGATAGGATCATTCTGGAAAGTAATATAGAACCCCAGGCCATAAGAATATGAATACCTTTTGACCCAGCAATACTACTATGGGGTTTCTGTTCCAAAGAAATCAGAGATCAGGGAAAAGGACCTACTTGTACAAAAATATTTTTAACAGCTCTTATGGAATGGCAAAATAATTGGAAACTAAGGGGGTGTCCATCAATTGGGGAATGGCTAAAAAAATTGTGGTTGTAATGAAAATTATTGTGCCATAAGAAATGACAAACAGGATGAATTCAGAAAAACCTGGAAAGACTTATATGAATTGATGCAAAGTGAAGTGAACAGAAACAGAACAGGGTATATAGTAACAGAAGGAAGGACTAAATTATTATCAGTAAAATGAGATTCCAAGATAAACCCAAGGGACTTGTGATAAAAAAAAACAAAAGCAAAAAAGCTATCGACAACCAGAAAAGAAATTATTGGAATCTGACTGCAGTTTAAGTACATCATCCTTCATTCTCTTTCCTTCATGAGTCTTTAATTATATATGTAATATGTGTCTTTGGTCACAACATGGGGAATATGGAAATATGTATTACATGAAAGCACTTATATTGGACTATTAACTGCCACTAAGAGGGAGAGAAATTGAATGACAAAATGTAAGAAAACAGTTGTCAAAAATTGTTTCTACATGTAATTGAAAAAAACCAAAACTGCCTGTTCAAATAATCTCACCATAGATTAGATCAATTGGGGATATGGCTCTTATAAATCTGAATCATTTCCTTAAAGGTCTTGGAAATGAAATCAGAGAACAAATTTTCCCCTGTTATCTGTTTCCTCTTAATTTTAGCTGCACTGATTTTCTTTGTATAAATTCTTTTTAATCTCACATAATCAAAACTGCCCACTTTACCTTTTGTGATCTTCTCTATCATTTTTATTATACTGAATCATTCTATCTATAAGTCATTACTATTTTGTCAATTATTTTAACCTGTCTTTATATATGTAAAGTGTTTTGTAGTTGTATTCATATAGTTGCTATGTAAGTCCTAGCAGGTAGACTCTCAAGTATTTTATATATCTGTAGTTGTTTTGTTTATTTATTTATAAATTTTCCTTATTTTATTCCAAGTAACAAATCTAAACAAAAATTTTCTAACATTACATGATTAATATTGTTGTCTCCATCCCTTCTTCTGTAGTTGACAAACAAGGCGTAAGGTCGTTTCTGTTGTTTTGATTTGCATTTCTCTAATCAGGAGAGATATAGAACATTTTTTTAATATGACTATTGTCAGCTTTGATTTCTTCCTCCGAGAACTGCCTATTCATATCCCTTGAACATTTGTCAATTGGAGAATGGCTTGGTTTCTTATAAATTTGACTTAATTCTTTATATATTTGAGAAATGAGACCTTTATAAGAGAAATTTGTTCTAAAATTTTTTCTCCACTTCGTTGCTTACCTTCTAATCTTGGTTACATTGGTTTTGTTGTACAAAACCTTTTAAATTTAATATAATCAAAAGTATTCATTTCACATCTTTCTATTTCTTTCTGCTAGGTTTTTTTTTTTAACCCTTACAATTTCTCTTAACTTGTACCTTCTGTCTTAGATCAATACTAAGTATCAGTTCCAAGGCAGAAGAGCAGTAAGCTAGGCAATTGGGGTTAAGTGGCTTACCCACAGTCATATGGTTACAAAAGTATAAGGGCAGATTTAAACCCGGAACTCCTGTTTTCAGGTGTAGCTCTCTATCCATTGAGCCACCTAGCTGACCCTCTTCCTACTAGGTTTTGATGATAATCATCAGAAATACCAATGATTTGTGTGGTTTTATTTTATATCTTGTAACTATTCTAAAGTTACTTGTACATTTCTTAAAATATACTTTAAAAAATCACCATTGGCAACTGCTCTCCCTCTTGGCAATTAAAAACCAAGGAAATAAAACAATCCACACAGTGGGCATGCCCCCCCCCAAAATATGTCTTTTTCTGCAACTTCAATCTATCCTCCAGGTAAAGTGTTTTTTAAGCAATTTAAATTTGCTCCAGGAAGTGAGGGAGAGAGAAAAATCCAAACCCCAGGGCTGAAGTTGCAAAAGGAGAGAAGGCAGTACAGAAGAGAAAAAAATGGGTGCAGACCATTGATTCTAATTTGCCAGTAAAGTTAAGGAGAGAAATATGGCTGTAATTAGTGGGGAACAAGGTCAAGTACAGGTTTTCTTCAAGATAATAAAGATCTGTGCATATTTGAAGGCAGGGAAAATGTAGTGAGAAGAGAAAAATGAAAGGTTGTAAACAGTTTTTAATACTTTCTTCGTTTCTGTTCCTAATAGTGGGAACCTGCATAAGAAGAAAATTTGTATTCCACATAGAAGCCTTGCCTGACAGGAATGTCATAGTTTTTTTAAAAATCAGCCTACTACAGCTTTTCATTTAGTAAATATTACTTTTCCAGGGTCTCCTCCTTTTGAAAAGCTGAAGTGATAATTGCTGGCAGTTTTGGAGAATGGCTTGGTTTCTTATAAATTTGACTTAATTCTTTATATATTTGAGAAATGAGACCTTTATAAGAGAAATTTGTTCTAAAATTCCACAGAGTAGAAAGTCTGGGGAAATAGTTTAAGTTATCATCTAGATAATAACTATTTCAGTATACTTATTCTATGTATACTATTTTAGATATTCTATTTCCAAATCTTTAAATGTTCTATTTACTAAGCAGTATCAATATTACATAAAGAATATTTTTTAATTCTTGAGAAATCTGATTCCTAGTTTTATGCTTCCTTTGACAACTCTGTGAAATTTAACTTCATAATGTGGTAAGATAGAGATGAGATACTGGGAAAAGAAAATAAATTCAGATACTTAAAGCCAATAGACAATTTATTTCCAAGCCCTCCCAAGTATTTGTCCTTCATTATCCATTCTCACTACCAAGAGGACAATCTGTAAATCTGATTATGAGGGTCTAGATGCCACTTCTGTTTCCTCTCTAAGGTCTGTACCATTGCCTTTTCTTGCATAAGCTGTGATTGCCTTGGAGACTGGTACTAGCACTGAAAATTGTTGTTTATAACCAAAGTGGTATAGGAAGAGATATACAAGACTTGTAGAATTAGTCCACAAAAGGCCTCTGATTCAAAGGCTTTTTATTTCTTATAAAAAGAACCTGACTGAAAAAGTCTTCAGCACTGCTGTCAGTTTATCAATAAACATATTAAATATCTACCTTGTTCCAGGTACTATGCTAAACACTAGGGATAAAAAGAAAGGCAAAAGATAGTACCTATTCTCAAGAAACTAAGTCAATTTTCAAATTTCAGAGGCAGAAGGAAACAATTTATGAAGCCTTGCTAATATGATGATCTTGTTGTGAATATTGCTTTACACAAATTAGTGCTAAAGCTTCAACTCAAGTTATGGCCTACAGATTCAACTTGACATTTTATCCGATTTCAGTTGATCATCCAATATTAAAAAGATTAGACTCTTACTACATGAAGAACCTGCAAAAAACCTGGTAGCCTAAGACTAAAAAGCATTATTATTTTTATGTGCTCAGTTACATTCATAATTCTCTAAAATAGATCTCTTAAAATTGAAACTTGTATCTAAATATTCTGTTTAAATTACTATAAGCAAGGAAAGCATATTTTTCTTCCAGAAAACTTTTCATAAAACCTGAAGTTTTGTCAAAGAATCTCAAGACTATTATCAATTGACATTACCTATTTTCTGAGATTTCACTTAAGACCAAAACAAAATTTTGTTTTAAGTAATATATTTTCTGTGCGGCCAATTTTACTTTTGATAGTCAATAATGATAAATAATTGCTATATCTCAAATGATTTGTATATGGTAAAATTTAGTGCAGAAATCCAACTTCACCATTTCCCATAACAATATAAAACACAGTTTGAAAACAATGTCTTTAACTCTAGAAGGTCTGGGATTTAAGAATACTTAAAAAGACTAAGCTGGGTAAATGGAGGCAGTACAGCTTTTTAAATCTCTAAATAAAATTAAATAGTAGGATGAAAATTTCTATTTCAAAGAAGAATTGTAAGATTTTTTGGACCAATTGATGTTGTTGGTATTTCTAGTAAACAGGTAGCACAATTTGTACAATTAGATGCTTCTAACCTTTTTCAGAGCAAGAAAAATATGCAGTAGGAGGCTGGAGAGTTACAAAAGTTAGAAAGTGCATTAGTATTGCAAAAGAAAATACTTACAAGAAAAAGGAAGTTAGAATTCCTTAAAATACTTGACATTTCAGTACAAAGAGTACTCAGAAACAATAATGGCCAGAATCCAAAACTTGTTCTTGTAATCAGAGTTCCCCAAGTCAAAGATCCAAGCCTAACTAACTCAGTTCTAGTCAAACACTTATGGTATTTCACTACCACTTGAGGCCACCTTACCTTCTGCTTTCTTAAAAGGACCCACTCTAAAAAATCTCTTAGAAGACTCATTTCATTCACTTTGGGAGTAGGAAGAATGGGAGAAAGATTTTTGCACTGAAAAGCCCATTTGCTTACTGTTAAAATGTTGATCATTACAATAAATCCACTTCAGGAAACTTTTCATTGTTTACTTTTTTAAAGTAAGCTGGTATTGCCAATAGTTAGCACATACCATTTGTTGCTCACTCCTAAGATCTACTGGTATATAGTATTTCTCTAAATAATACCTTTGCCACAATTAACAGGTTATGTTCTCAAGATTGGCCAGCTCAAATCACAAACATCTATATTGCTTCAATTCATTCATTGCGCCATTCATGCAATGGCATTTTCAAAAGGCGGGTAAGGGCTTTAGAAACTGGGCAAGTCACTCATTGCCTAGCCTTTACTGCCAATTCTGCCTTAGAACCAATTCATAGTATTGACTGTAAAACAAAAGATAAGGGTTTAAAAAAAAAAGCTGGGTGAGGGTTCTAAAAATTCTGTCTTGTCTTTCCTTACTATTACTTTGAAAAGGGCAATTAATTTCTCTGTTTTGCATTCTTACATTCTTACGTGACAATAAGGATGACCTAATTCAAAAGAATTTATATCACTGTATATTTTAAAGAAAAGGTTTAATTTATCTAGAGAGCTGTATGACCAAATCACTTAAACCTTCGGAAATGGGGAGTATAGTATGTAGCTCATATAATTTACTTTTTTAAACAATCAAATTATATAAAGAATTTTGAAATCATTAAACTATATGCAAAAATAAACTATTATTATGACTAAAAGTACATGAAAAGACTCAAGTTAGTTTCTTGATTTGGTTGGGGATGTGACAAGAATGTTTTGTTTTATTAATGATCTTTAATGGAAATCAAATTTGGATTGAATCAACTAAAGTTATTTATAATGGACTGAACTAAGACTGATCTGAACTGATAGAAGGAATTTAGTAATAAAATGAACAATCTCACCTGTGTGGAATGACTAGATCTATCAAGAGAGGAAGCAACTATGATACTGCTCAATGTGGGCATATCTATGATGACCAACAATGTCTTTACCCATTTGGCTGGCCAATACACAGGAACCTGTCCCTCCAGGGGAGAACCAGAGTTTAGTGAAGCAAGGTAACCCTAATTTGAGCACAATGCATTTTACTTAAAATATATTCAAATATTGGTGGAATGAATGCTGTACTAGATGCTGCAAGGAATAGTAAGCAATTTAAACTTAATTCTCTCTGGGTATCTGGTACAGCTAGAAAAGAACTTATGGAGTATCCTCCTTATTATACTCTTTTTACTTATGAAAATAAGAAACTGCATGCCCTACTTTAGTTAACCTAATACCTAAAAATCCCAACAAAATAAATCACATGATGGGTTTATTTCTAGAAAAGAATATATATTATTTGGACTATAGGATTTTGTTTGGGATATAGGTTCCAGATCTTGGAAGATCACCTCTAGAGAGAGATAATGGAATCAAAGATCTTCCTTCTCTGGTAGAATCAGAAGAAATTTTATGAAGGAAACAGGGAGACATGGAAATATGGGTACTGGTCCTGATATCTCAGCACTGGGACCACTGTCAGTTGACAATGCACTAACTTCATCCCCAAACAACTAATAACCTTAAAAAGAAAAAGATGAACACATTCCTCTACTTAAGAATTAGCATATCTGGGACATCTGTAGGGGCACCATAGGGATCCTGACATCTCAGTTCTATCAGTTCTATCTTAAAAAATCTCTCTTAAAAACCATTAGAAGGGTACAGACTTAGTTGAAATGTTAGGTTGATGGCACAACACTCCAATAAGTATAATATTAAGCTCCTCTGTAGGAGTGCCAGTTTCCCTGCCAACGTATATTTTCTCCAAATGTTTAAAAAAAGTAGTGAAGCAGCAAAAAAACAGATGCAGCTTAAAACAGTGGATGTTATAGATGACAAACGAGGTATAATCAGGAATGTGCTTTGATCTGTGTTATTCCCTTTGATATCACCTACTAAAATCTATACAGTCATCAAAATGGAGCAAGAGATTGAGACAGTATTGGTTTTAAAAATAAATTTTGCTGATATTTTTTGCTTTTATATAAACTTTATTTCTCTCCCCTCTCCAAGAGCCACACCTTAAAATGAAGGACTTTTTCAAAGGAAAAAGAAAAAATCAGCAAAACTGATCAATACCACCAAAAAAATCTGACAATATGTGCAATGCTCTATACTTACCAATTGAGAAACAGTAATCAAGAAACATTCTTCAGAGCAACAAGTTTTCAATTGTTAAAAATCATTCTTGATTTTTTCTTCTTTATGACTGTAAACTTGATAAATATCCAGTATAACATTTCCCATACAAAGAACAAAAATAAAAAGGAAATGATTTAAAAACATAAATCTCCACTATACTCAGTTTGCTTTTTTTTTCTATTTCAAATTTAATGTGATAGTTCCAATATTGGCCTGCTTGTCTGTGTCCCTCAACGTTTTATTATGTGTTTTTTAAATGAAGGATAGATACCTTTTCTTTCTTAGTCCTTCAATTATGTACTCCCCCAATAAAAGCCTTCCTCTATAATAACAAATAGTCACACAAGATAAATTCATTTGTATTTGTAAGTATGTGTCACAATAATATTCCATTACTATGGCAGTTTTTATTGAAGCAAAGAAGTAGAAACCAAAGGGGCTACCCATAAATTGGGGAATGGCTGAACAAATGACTTCTGATCATAATCTCTCTACCATGAACCGAGAAGCATTCAGGCTTCTGAAGGCATGATTTGTCATTGTCTTTTAAATGATTTTCTTTTAAATTATTGTGATCATTGTGTAAATTGTTCTTCTGGGTCTGCACTCTATAAGAAATGAAAAAGTGGATAAATTCAGAGAATCCTCATAAGAGTTATAGGACCTGAGGTATAATGAAGAGAAGAAAAATATGTACCACTGCAACATCGTAAAGAAAAACAACATTTAAAGACTTAACAACTCTGATATACAAGGAATTTGGAGGAAAATAAGCATTAGCAGTGGAGGGAAGGGAAAGGGATCAAGAAAGGTAGGAGATGCCATTTAATCTGAGCTCTGAAGGAAGCCAGGGATTCTAAAAGGTGCAGGTCAGGAAGGAGTGTATCAGTCAGTCATAATGAACAAATTAAATTGAAACAACAAAGGATGGAGTGTCATACATGAGGAATATCAGGTCCAATGTGGTTGGATTGGTTGGATTGTAAGGTACAATAAGAAGAATAATATATGGTAAATTACAAAGAAAGATTAGTCATTTGATCTAGAAGTCATAAGAAACCAGAAGAGCTTGTTCATTCAATGAATAAATGTTATATTTATACTTTATTTTTTAAATATAATGTATCACATTAAGTGTTGAAAATATAAAGGTAAAGCGAAAAATGGTCCATGACATTGCTTAATTTATCTAGAGCAGAATAAAAAGCTACTTGAATTCTTTTAAAATTATTTTAATAAGTAATTATTAAGGATTTCGGTTCAAATCTGGCCTCAGTCACTTCCTAGATATGTGACCCTGGGCAAATTACTTATTCCCTGTTTTGGAACCAATATATAGTATTGATTCTAAGATGGAAGGTAAGGGTTAAAAAAAAAAGGAAATATAAATTAAGGCAACCTCAAATACCTTATGCCTGCTAGAATGTCAAAAATAGGAAAAAAACACAAAATTAGCCAAAAACTTGATCAGACCTTTTGCTCCATTTATTAAAATATTATCACTTTGTCATAAATCTAAAATCTCCTAAGTAAAAAAAAAAAACTTATTCAAAGCTGCTTTACTTGTAAATAGAAAAGACCCAACAACATTCATGTCTGCTAACTAAACTGTTAAATAAATGGTGTATTAATAAAATGGAATGTGAGTGTCATAAAATAATAAATATGAAGGAATGTAAAAACTTATAAAATATCTATATGAAGATATATGAAGCAAGCCCAATGCAACCAGAACTACCCATATATTGTTTATTGCTACAATTGTGGGGGGGGGTGGAGTTCACAATAATGAAACTTCAGGCATACTCAAAAAGGAACAAAGAATAAAACTATTGTTATTTTATTTCATTCTTCTTTGTTAAATGCTTCAGGTTTTTAAAACTTGATTTTTTGAAATTCTGACCTTAACACAAAAAACCAAAGCATTTCTATATGCAAAGTAGAACAGAAAGATTCTGGACATGAAACTAAATTTCTGTGCATACTTGCTTTTAAAAAAGGTACTAATAAATTGAACATCATACTTTCAAAACTTTCCTGTTTGAGCTTTCTTATGTGAAAAAAAGATTCAGCAGCCTGCTTTCTTCCTTTTTTTTGTGTATTATTATTACTAATCCCCTTTCTTTAACTCCTTCTTCCCCTTCCCACATTAACAAAAGGATAAAAAAACAACCTTATATCAAACAAGCAAAGTCAAGCAGAAGATATCCACACAGGAGCCATGTCCAAAGTTCTGTCTCTTTTTGGACCTTGAGTCTCGGTCAGGAGGTAGGTAACTCTGGTCAAAGTCATCTAGTTTTTCAAAGTTATTATTCTCAATGTATACGTTATATAAATACATCTGTACTGTACAAATTACTCTCCTAGCTCTACTCACTTCACACTTGCTATTTTCTAGGGTTCTCTGAAATTATATCTTTCATAATTTCTTATAATGTAGAAATGTTCCATCACATTCGTGTAACAATTGGTTTAGTTATTTCCCATGTTAAGGGCAATCTCTTAGCTCCCAGTTATTTACTTTTCTTGTTTTCCCTTTGAATCCTTCCCTTCAGTAATAGGAGTTTATTTCTTGCAAGTAGTTAGCCAACACTTCCATCCCTGCTAGTTATCCTCTTGAGTCTGATATAGTTCTACACCAAATACAGTGCATGTTTAACTCTAATTTTTCTGATTCATATAAGAATGAGATTCACCTAACAATCATTCCTTTACTCCTTCCTGGATGTTTGTATCCTTTTTTTTCCTCATGAATCCCAATTATGACAAATAGTGAATTCTACTCCCTCATTTCTATAATAGTATATTCCTTTTTTTATGATTTATCATCTATTTGGGCATATGTTTTAGGGGTTTGGTTTTATGAGATTATTTACTTACAAAAATCAATAATATGGAAATGTGTTTTACATGATAATACATGTGTAACTCAGACAAAATTGCTTGTCAACTCCAGGAAGGGAAGGAAAAAAGGGAGGGAAACAATATGAATCATGTAACTTTGGAAAACTCATGTGTACACTTGTTATTTGTGAATCTTAAAATTGCTCAGACTATACCTTAGAAGATTTGGTTAAGCTATTCTCCTATTGTAACAATATAGGTACTTGGTCAGGAGTGTATTGAGAACTTTAAAATTACTCCACCCTGCTCAGACAGTGCCTTAGGGGAAGATAAAGTTGCAAATTCCTAAGGAACAATGAAAAGTCCCTAACTCATATTTATAGTAAAGCTCGAGCCTTAAGCTAGGTCTATTTTTAGATCTAATACAAAAGGTACCTATAAGTACCTATAAAGCTAAGTACCTATAAAGGTTAAATTAATCACTAAAAGGTCAAGCAACTTACAAAGGGCTAGCTTAGCAAAGAGATGTGAAATACTCAGAAGATATAATCTAATCAGAGAAAGTGATAACAAAAGATGTGAACTAAGAATGGTCAGTCCTGGGGAAAACGTCTACTGTGATTGGTAGATGTGAAAATTTAGGGGAGGTGACACAAGAGAAAATTTCTTTAAAAGGAAGGAGAGTTCAAAATTGAGTTAGTTGGAATTCGGACTAGTTGGAGTTTGTAGTTCAGTTTGGGAGTTCGCCGTGGAGGTTGGAGTTAGTTGGAGGAGCTGGGTCTCTGAACTCAGTTCAGGAGTTGAAGATTTCAGTGAAGGACTGGAGTTTTGCTTTAGGATGATCTTGTGGTGAGTGATTAAAGACTGACTAGTCTCTCTTAAGGTTCAGGCCTAGGCCCATCATACTATTTACTCTCTACTCTCTCTCCCCCTTTCCTTAATTCCTTCATTTGTATTAATTAAAATCTCCATAAAACCCAGCTGACTTGGGTATTTTCATATTTGGGAATTTTTCCCATGGCGACCACTTATTTTTATTTAAATCAAGACACTAAAAATTATCTTTACAGTTTTGGCAATTCATAGTCTTGAAACCCACATTTTCACGGTTACATATTAAAACATAAAATAAAGATTAAAAAAAAATTTTTTTTTAAGAGTGAAAGCAGTGGGGCAGCTAGGTAGCACAGTGGATAGAGAATCTGCCCTGGAGTTAGGAGGTCTTGGGTTTAAATCTGGCTTCAGACACTTTCTAGATGTGTGACCCTGGGCAAGTCACTTAGCCCTAGTTGCCTAGATCTTAAATCACTTTTCTGCCTTATTGATTTTAAGAGAAAAGTAAGAGGTTTTTTGTTTGTTTGATTTTAGAAGCTCAGTTTATTTTTTATTTTCTGAAAAATTTATTTAGTCAGTTTAGAACATTATTCCTTGGTTACAAGAATCATATTCTTTCCTTCCCTCTCCTCCCCCAACCTCTTCCCTTAGCCGATGTGCAATTCCACTGGATTTTACATGTGTCCTTGATCAGAACCTATTTCCATATTGTTGATGTTTGCACTAGGATGATCATTTAGAGTCTACACCTAGTATATTCCTTTTATGCTCCCTTCTTTTCCCTCCTCTTTAACCCTTAGAACAGAAACAATCCATTCTCTATTTTTTAATTCATTCAATACCCTTTGAAGACATTAAAGTTCCAAAGAGACATTTTTCTCCTCTATTTTTAAGAATATTAGCACGTTATCATCATACAGTCTTTACTAATTATACAGATACATTTACTTAGTTTTCTAGGTTTCTCTTGACTTGTATTTGTATTTCAAAGTTCTTATTCAGCTTTGGTCTTTTCACTAGAAATGTTCAAAAGTCCTCTATACCATTAAAGATCCATTTCCCATCTTCACCCCACCCCATTATGATTCAATGCAGCTTTGTAAAGTAAGTTAATCTTGGTGATAAGCCTACTTTTGGGGGTTTGGGGTTCCTGTATTCCAAGATTTCCTCAAGTTTCCATGTCTTGTGTAATCCTGGCTATGGTTCCTTGGTTTCTAAACTCCTTTTCTTGCTTCTTTTTAAAAAATTTTAAATCTTTTCTTGCTTCTTAAAGTTTTTTTCTTCTCTGGATTGTGGCTAGAGCATTCTTGGGACTTTTTTTAGGGGGGGAGGGCCTTCTTTCTGGAGATGATTGGTAGATTCCTTCCATTTTCACCTTTCTCTATGCTTAGCTACTAACTGATCTTGGCAGCTGTCCTATTTCTTGAAATATATTTTGTAGGCTTTAAAAAAACCCCATGGTTTCTGGGAGTCTGATGATTCACAAATTATCCTTCCCTCTCACATTTTCCAAGTCTCAGGTTTTTTTTTTTTAAATGTCAGATATCTTACATATTCTATTTTTTCAATCTATTTTTTTTTAATATTTCTTGTCTCAAGGAATCACTAGCTTCTGTTTGGTTTATTCTAATTTTCAGGGAGTCTATTAGATTTGAATCAGGTTTACCACTTTCTGTTACAGTGTACTTATTTTCCTTCCAGTTCTTTTTTTTCCCCAGAACTTTGATTTCATGTTTTGTTCTTTGTATGTACTTTTGTATCACCTTGCAGAAAATGCATTCCCTCCCCTAACCCCCCACCATGAGCCTGCTTACACTTGTTACAGAGTTAATCTCTAGGTTGGATTTTTCTTTTCTTTCTCTGGATCTATAATTCTTTTGTAGTAGTCAATGTCTTCTGTTCACTCATCTCTAAATAGTTCCTGAATCAGATCTTTGTGCCATAGCAACCTGCTGTGCTTCTGGGAAGGGTATCTGGTGTTGCTTGGTTTCATTCTAGGTAATTATGATTCTTGTCCTGTCACCTTCCCAGTGTGTGTCTGTGCTAAAAGCACTATAAAGTTATTAGGTCTCTCTCCCTTTCTCTGGATTTTCAGGACCCTCAATAGCTTCTCAGAATTGGGCCTGGGATGTCTTGGTCTAAATGTTACCTCTTCCAAAGTATATGCTGTGGGATTCTATCCTATCCAGGTTCTCATGGGAACCCTCTCCTCTTGCTCTCTTTTGATACAGTACCTTGTAGGCTATAGATTACACTGGCCTTTTTCTGGTTCTCTGTGAGACTTGGGTTTTTTTGCCTGCCATGACAGTAGCTTTTTGGCAAGCCTTCTTTTCTATTGCCCCTAGGCTTCTGCATAACATTTTATGCAGTTCTGGAGTGGATGAAGTAATTTACTATAATCTCTCATTAGATTTCTTGGTTATTATTTGGTCTGGTACTATTCTTGAGTTTTTCGTTGGAGTAGGTGTATGAGAGTTGGGCTACCTGCCTCCTATAGGCAGCTATCTTGGCTGGAAGTAAATGCTTATATTTTATTATTTTGCAAGTTTATTTGATTATTTTAATCTTGATGTTACAGTCATAAAGTGAAAAAACTGAGACATTTAGGAAGTTGAATTACATGATCTCTAAGATCTTTGGCAGTTTTAATGTTTTATGACTATATAGGACACAAATGAATCTATGACTTCATCAGCATGAGTCTCTTTGCCAGGCACTATGCTAATCAGCAGGGATACAAAGAAAAGCAAAATAAACTCCTACTGTGGAAATTTCCTCCATTAGAGTAAATTCTCTTTCACTTAAAAATACTGAAAACCTGTATATGGCTTAGTAGATAAGTCCTGGGAGTTAAATGACTTGTTCAGGAACACAAAGTTATTAAGTATCAGAGGAATAATTTGAACTCAGACTTAAAGTCCAAGCCCAGCATTCACTCTCTTCCTATTCTATTAAAGTAGGGAATAGAAAAGCTTTAATTCTGGACATCATGAAATGTGTCCCATGCTTGCTTTCACTTTTCTAGTCTCCATCCAACTTCAATAGACAGTCCTATGGATTTTGCTTTCCTCTCTAGTTAAGGGTTCCTTTTTTTGTTCCTCACAATGTATAAAAAATATTCTGAAATTTGAAGCCCAAGACATAAACCTGAATTTCAAGAATTTGCTGCCAAGGTATTGCTTTATATAAACAGTTGAATTATTAAAGGATTTGCAATTGGGTTCAGTTAACACTTGTTATTCATAAGATTCCAGTGTTCTCAGCCATTTAGTAAACATTTCCACTGGCCTGCCATCACCTTGAACTCAACATAAACATAAATAAAAATTAAATTCATCACCTTATTCTCAAAATTAGCTTCTCCTTCCAACACAGGAACATGCCGTATTAGCTTATCTACCATAGTGCCCTGCACATTGTGTACACTCAAACACTGTAATAAATGAAATCAGCTCTAAGTTAGGCCTCAGGGACCTTAACTTGGCATACGAGTTAAGTGTACTGCAGGAACAAACTATAAGGCAGTAGAGAAAACCCAACCCAGAAATCTTACCAATGATTTCTCAGTTGGGACCAAATCTCAAAGTCTCAATATGCCTGCCATGTTATATGAAGCCAATTTTAAATTAGAAGACGAACTATTTTCACATTCAAAAATTGAATTTTTCTTCTCAAGACATTGGTATGGCACATGGGACATGTGGATCAGACCAGGATATTTCCATTTAATATTAAGAAATAAGTAAATTAAAGAAGCAAGGCTTTTGCAAACGTTTCTTGTACACATTCTATCCATTTGCTATTTTTCTAACCTTCCTCAAGTGCAAATTTTCAAACTGTATACACTCAATTCATTCAAGCAATGTTTCTTTTAGTCCTTTCATGTAGTACTACTTTGAGGTGGGTAACAGTGTTCAAGTCCCTGCTTCTAATTCAATTCAAGAGCTTTTACTAAGTGGCTATTATGCTGCATGCCAGGTACTATGCTTGACACTAGGGACAAAAAGACAAACAGCTCCTGCTCTCAAGGACATGACATTCTTCTGGGAGTCAAGTTTGATGATACCATTTAATGAACATTTTGCAGCATCAACGATATCCTGAAATAATATTGCTGGGTTGAAGGATAACAAACAGTTCTCAGACAGAAAAAAGAATTGTGAACAATTACCAACCATACAAAGACTTTTCTAAATAACTAGTAAGAAAAGGGCAAATCAAAACAGGTCTGAGGTGTCACTTCATACCAGCAAATTTCCAAAGATGACAAAAACTGGGAATAGTCATTGCTGAATTGTTATGGGAAGATGAGCACATTGATTACTGTTGGTGGAACTATGAATTAGCCTTACCTTCTAGAAAGCAATTTATAATTAAGCAATGAAAAGTAAATAAAATGTCTATGTCTTTTTGATTCAAAAGGTCCCACTGCTAGGCCTACCACCCAAGAAGGTTAATGATAAAGAGAAATGTCCCATATTAAAACTATATTTATAGCTTCTTTTTTTTAAACCCTTACCTTCTGTCTTAGAATTGACACTAAGTATTGGTTCCAAGGCAGAAGGGTGGTTAGAGCTAGGCAACTGGGGTTAAGCCAAGTTGACTTGCTCAGGGTCACAGAGCTAGGAAGTGTCTGAAAGGCCTGGCCCTCAATTCACTGAGCCATATAGTACAGCTTTTTTTTTTTTTGGAGTAGCAAAGAACTGGAAACAAAATAGATGGCCACTAATTGGGAAATGGCTAAACAAATTGTGAAACATGAATATAATGGAAAATTACTGTGCCTGTAGACATGACTATGAGGACCATGATACAGAAAAATATACAGAACCAAATGCTGTTGATTCTGGAGCCTAACACTCTCAATGACTACAATAATACCAACAGTTAAGAACAAAAACACAAATCAAAATAAAATTAATGCTAGAAATTATGATGGTCATCAAACTGCATTACAAAGGAAGAGAAATGAGAAAGCACTTTCCTCCCTTATTTGCAGAGATGGGAGATTCCTGATGAGGAATACTACAGATGTCACACTTTCTCAATGTAATAGTTTTGCCAAACCATTTCCTCCCATCTTAAGTTCTTTTTTTTTCCTCTTTAAATAAGGCATGGCACTCTGAGAGAAGGGAAAAAAAGGGAAATGTAGGTAATATAAAAACAAAAGGTCAATAACTTATTTTTAAAATTAATACTGTCTCATTGTAATACAAATATTTACTAACAACCTATATGTATGCACACCACTGAGCTAGATACTAGCAGATCAAGATCGGGATAAGATATATAGGTCTTACCCTGATAGAACTTAAAGAGTTTACATGAGCATATGTCACAAATAAATATAATACAATACAATTTACAAGAGTCAAAAAATACAGTGTTAAATGAAGGGGACATTAAAGGTTGCTTCAAGATTATAGATCTAGAGCTAGAAATAATTTCAAAGGCTGTTTACTCCAACCTCCACTTTTTACAATTGAGAAAATTGAGGATGATTAAGTGATTTTACCAAGGTCATATTGGTGACAAAAGTCAAAGGCCAAATTGAACCTAAAGTTCTCTGGCTTCAGAGGTAGTTCTCTTAACTGTACCACACACCAGAACTTGAGTTGGAATCTAAAGGCATGGATTAGAGACATTAAGAGGGATGATATTTCAAGCATATGGAAAAACTCAAGCAAAGACACCAAGGCAGAAAAATAGAGCAGTTTAGTTTGGTTGGCGCATAAATGTATTAGAGAGGGAGAGATATGAGATAAGGCTGGAAAAGTATTTTTAAGTTGTAAAGTACTGCATAAATGTGAGCTGGTAGCATTACTATTGTGAATGGCTTTAAATACCAGGGTAAGGCATCTGAACTTTTCTCAGCAGACAATAAGAAGTCATTGACAGGTTCTGAGCAGAGAAATATGACAAGACTATGTATAAGGCTTAGTTTAACTATGGTGTGTAAAGGATGCAGTGGAGCCAGAAGAGATCAGAATTTAGGAAACCTGCTAGAAGACTAATTACTGCAATAGGCTAGGTAGACAGATGATTGTCTTGTTTAGTGTGAATGTGAATAAGGGTTTTCAAAAAAGAATGGAATGGACCCATTTGAACAATACCTTACTGGTACAAAGAAGAGATTTTTTTGTAACAGTTTCTCCACTCCCGGATTTCTCATATCTAATCAATTTTAACATCAAGATTTTGAATAAGGAGTGAATCAAATCAGAAAACAAACAAGTTTTTAAAATAAAGAAATGTGGCTGGCTTTAGGGTCTGGGGTGTGTGTGTGGGGGGAGAGGACCGGAGGGGACTGGCAGGATAAATGAAGATTTAAGTCTAATATATAGAATTGAAATCTTCTGACTAGAAATGAGGTAACGTGATTACTCAGACAATGTAGGGGGAGGGGGAGAGAGAGAGAGAGAGAGACAGGGAGACACAGAGAGAGAGAGAGAGAGAGAGAGAGAGAGAGAGAGAGAGAGAGAGAGAGAGAGAGAGAGAGAGAGACAGACAGACAGACAGACAGACAGAGAGAGAGAGAGACAGAGAGAGAGACAGAGACAGAGACAGAGAGACAGAGAGACAGTGAGACAGAGAGACAGAGAGAGAGAATGTGTGTGTGTGTAAGCCAAGCACAAAATCTTGGGACACCTTAATTTGTCATGAAGATTTTCGACAAGGTGCAAGGGAAAGTGACAGCAGGGGAAAAAATGATTAGAGAAGCAGGAAGAGAGTCAAGAGAGGAGACTATAACCAGAAAGAAGAGGGTGGTTCAAAGTCAAATGTTGAAAAGCCAGGTTTGAAAACAGTCACTAGGGTCTGGTGATTAACCTTTGAGAGAGCAGTTTCTGTATTATGATGGGAGTGGGAGGGTAGAAGCCAAATCACAAGGAAATGGGGATGGGAGCAGGGAATACTCAAATCAACTTGAACGGTGTTCAGAACTCTAAAGAATAGGCCCTCGGGCCATTTTAGCCACTTACCAGAGGGTATTAGCTTTAATTTGGAAGCTAAATTTCAAATCTAACCAGTCCAGCATTTCCAATTAATTTCGTATTCAAGAAATAAGTTTTGTAATGCAAAGCTAGCTTGGGGCAAAAAACTGGGGTAATAGGAACACTGTTATTTTTGAGGGACAGTCAGCCAAGGGGTGCGGCTGGTGGGGGCGGGGTAGGGGGTGCAGCGGCTCGAGTTAAAGACGGAATCAGCAAGGGAAGGAGGAGGTTACTCCTGGTCCGCAAGGGGCATGGCCGGGAGGAGGAAGGAGACAGAAAGAAACCAGAGGGAGAGGGCGGTGCCAGGGGAGCTGTCCCCGGAGTGGGGCTGCAGCTGGGAATGAGGGCGCTGGATGGCTGGGAGAACTGGCTGAGGGGGATGGATGGGCGGATGGATGGAAACAGGGATGCAAAAAGGAGAAACCAGGGAAGGGAAGCTGCCTTTGGCCAACCTCGGGAAAGGAGAGGATAGGGAGAGCAGAGGATCCACGCCACTCACCAGACCCCTCAGGGCTCCACTCTGCTAGCGGCCTCTGAGGGTTATAGCCCTTCGTCCCCCTCGGCTCTGGCCTCCTAGCACCTGGCGGCAGGGCACAGTCCCCGATTCCTTACAGCGGCAGCGGAGTCGACATAGCGAAGGATGGGTAGCCGGGGTGCGGGGTGTGGAGGTGGGGGCTGGGAAAGTCGCCAGCAAAAGCCGCCGCAGTAGTTCAGACAGCCAGCGCCGGCCCTTTGCCGCCTCACGTGACTGGCGCACCTGTGTGCGCGCGCGCACGTGACCGACCCCGCCGCCTCGCTAGATTCGACGCCCTTGACCCCTCGGGGCGGGCTCGGCCTTGGTTATGGATGCTCAGCCCGAGCCCCAAACCACAGAGCTTCCTTGATTGCCCCTCCTCTAGTTTTTCTTCAACTCTTAACCCAGGCTTGTTTGGCGGTTTTGTCACTGTGCTGGCGTGAATCAAACTCCTGTGTCCTGTGTCCTGTGACTTTAAAAAGATCCTCAGCAGTCCCGCCTCCCCCCCCCCCCCCCCCCCCCGTTGGGTAGAAGGTGGGCAGCAACCCCGGCATAGCACAGTCTGCTAACTCCAGCTTGTCTCCAACCTGTTGTAAATGTTTAACAATGTCTCTAAAAAGATATATAGGCACATTTTAAAGTTTACTTTGGATTATTAACATCGTTTCCATTATTACGTCCATACAATCAACGAAACAGAAAGCCAAACCCTGATTTGTGATCAGCACATTGGAGCCAGACTTCCTACTTTTATTTCCTACCAGTGGTTGGAAGAGCTGTCATTCAGGATATTAAAATTCAATTCCACTTGCATGTACGTAATTGTGATACATACCCTCTATCTCCATGATGCCTATATTTGTTGTGTGTGTATGTGAATTGGAGGGGGAGGGAGGCTGTCAACCTGAAAGAAATCAGAGCTACCAACGTAGTTATATAGTTATAATAATCTTTAATGGAGGTAGGCAGATTAATCTGGGAAGCCACACAAAAACACAGTCCTGAGACTTTCAATGAATTACAGAACTCAAGGTGCTTATATACATTTTAGGAGAGGGGGAAGTACATTCACCCCAATTCCCTTTCCCTCCCCAGACTGGATCTCACTGGAGTTTGGGAGAGGCCTAGATGCAATAGCTAGAGATTAGGGTGATTGGACAAGTAATTAAAAGTTTTGATTGTCTTTAGGAGAGTTCTGACTTGAGTGATTGAAGGGATAGGAGTTCAGTTTGGGGCAAGGGTCAATCTAGAAGTTTTAGAAGACAAGGTTGTCAGTAACCATAATGGAATGCTTTCAGTGTTGTCCATAAGAACAAATGTAATCTAGAAATTTTATTTCTTAAGGAGACAGAAGAAAATGCCTAAGGAAGTTAAGAATGGAAAATAGGTTTTTGAGGAAAATATTGGTAGATTTTGGGATTACAAATTCTTTCATGAATGTTTGTGAGGATCAGTTTAGGTGTAAACTGCTTGCCTACATTGCTTTCTTCTGAGCCTTCATTCCTATTCAGATCATTTCCTACTTTTCCTTAGGCTTTCTCCAATTCAGTTCACCCTTTTTCTAGCTAACCTACTGTGCCATTTGAAATTCTTCTTAAATTCTCAATATATTAACTAAACAACCAGAAGATGATGGAATAAAAGTTGACAAGAGAACCTATATCTTCAGTATTATTCTCAAAAATACTAATAAGAACATGGGGAAGAAAGCAAAACCATGGGATAGGCTCAATAGACTGAAAAACCTCATTCACATAATTAAGCTAACCAAAGAAGAGCTTCAACAAAATTTTTAGAAATTAGAAAAAGCTATTTGGTACTGCACAAGAAATAGAATGGTAGATCAATGGAATAGATTAGGTACACGGTACATAGTAGTAAATTACCATAGTAATTTAGTGACTGATAAATCTATAGATCTCAGCATTTGGGACAAGAACTTACTATTTGACAAAAACTGCTGGGAAAAATTGAAAATAGTATGGCAGAAGCTAAGTATAGATCAGCATTTCACACCAATATGCCAAGGTAAGATCAAAATGAGTATATGATTTAGACATAAAGTGTAATACCACAAGCAAATTAAAGGAGCATGGAATAGTTTGCCTATCAGATCTATGGATAAGAGAAGAATTTAATAAGAGATGGAGAGCATTATGAAAGGGAAAATGAATACTTCTGATCATATTAAATCTAAACATTTTTACACAAACAAAACTAATGGAACCAAGATTAGAAGGGGAACAGAGACCTGGGAGGAAAGTCTCATTTCTCAAATATATAGAGAACTGAGTCAAATTTTTAGGACAAATACCCCTATTGATAAATGGCCAAAGGATACAAACAGGCAGTTTTCAGATGAAGAAATCAAAGTTATGTATAGTCATATGAAAGAACATTCTAAATCACTATTGATGGGAGAAATACAAATTAAAACAATTCTGAGGTACCAAAATGACAATTGTTGGAGAGAATGTGGGAAAATAGAGACACTACTCTACTGCTGGTGAAGTTGTGAACTGATTCAACCATCCTGGAGAGTAATTTGGAACTATGCCCAAAGCACTATAAAACTATGCATACCTTTTGACCCAACAACATCACTATTAGATCTGTATCCCAAAGAGATTTTTAAAGGAGCAGGGGGCAGCTGGATGACTTAATGGATTGAGAGTCAGGCCAAGAGACAGGAGATCCTGGGTTCAAATTTGTCCTCAGATATATCCTAGCTATGTAACCCTGGGCAAGTCACTTAATCCCCATTGCCTAGCCCTTACTGCTCTTCTGTGCATAGTATTGATTCTAAGACAGAAGATAAGAGTTTTTCAAAAGGGGGAGGAAACCTATTTGTATAAAAATGTAAATATTTGTAGCAGTTCTTTTTGTGGTGGCAAAGAATTGGAAATTGAAGGGATGTCCATCAGCTGGAAAATGGTTGAACAATTTGTGGTATATGCATGTAATTATTTTGTTTTATATAAATCTTCTTCCACAGCATGATAATTATAGATATATATTTTGCATGACCACACATGTGTAACCTATATCAAATTCTTACTGTCTCAGGTATGGAGAATAGGAAGAAGGGAGGTAAGGTGGGAGAGAATTTGGAACTCAAAATTTTGGAAAATGAATGTTAAAAACCATTATTACATGTAATTGAGGAAAATAAATTAAATACTAGAAAAATTAAAAGAAGTTGAGGTAAAGATGCTTGCTAATTATGTATATACTATTTGTATATATGTTTATGCATGTGTTACATATACATATATGCATATCCTGAAATAATACCAACTAGCTCCAGATGAAATATTTTTCTCAAGATGCAATTAATTATCTAATATGTATATGATAATATTTATTAAGAAATAAATTAACAAATAATCAGAAGATGAGATAAAGAAGGAACTAAGTGCAATGAAGAAATCCTAGGAAAAAAAATCTTCCAAGCAATCTATGTTTCAGCTACATCAGTCTACATTCCATTTTTCATCTTCAGCAGACTGTCTTTTCAGATGTCTGTAGTTTTTTCCTTTTCATGGTTACCTGGACTTTCTCCAGACACTACCTCCTTTTTTAACTGTCCCCCTATCTTTATGCTTTCCCTTTTCTAGCAATTCTATGTTTTGTCTTCCTACCATTAGAATATAATCTTTTTTCAAGTGTTGCTTTTTTATATTTGTATTCCTATCCTTAGCACAATGTCTGTGCTTAATAAATTCTCACTCATTTACCTAATTACTGTCTATCTACACCTCTTAGAATTCCTAGCTTTCTTCAAAGTTCAGATCAAATTTACCTTTTATGGGAAAGTATTCATGATCTCCATCTACCTAGTCCTCCTCTACCCCCATTCTTCTTTGTTAATGTGTAAATGGAATTATCCTCCTTTGTTTATTTTAACTTAATCAAATCAAGAACTTGGAGTGCCCCTCCTTTCACACTTAGTCAAACACTTAAAGAACTTTTTACTAGAAAAGGTAGTTCACACCCTCAAAGATTGGAAAGTGGATACCACAAGCACTGTACCCCCCCCCAAATGCCAGGCAAATTAAGAAACTATGATTGGTTCCTGAGATGTGATAGACCAGCCCACAGTGAAAGGAAGTAGAAACAAGAGAGATGGGAAGTGACATGGGAATAAAAGACAAGACTGGAGAGCTGAACAGGGACTTCTGTGTTGCACTTATGCATTGGACTACTTCTGTGTTGGAGGGATTTCCACATTGGAGGTATTCTGCTAAGTGGGTGTCTCTGCTTTGGATTTCATTTTGTGTTGGAAATTCTTCATTGGTGACTTGAGGAGTTCAGCTTTGGTGACTTGCTTGGGTTGAGGAGACCCTGGTTAGAGACACTGGTTCTTCTCCTGTCTTTGGTGGACCTCTCTCTTTGGTGAGGCACTCAGATACTGGCTTAGGGAATTTATCTAGGCAATATTTTCTACATCCTTCCTACATTTCCCCCTTTACTAGCTCTACTTTGCTGTAATAAAGCTACTAAAGCTACTAAAAGCCTCATGACTTAAGAGCTAACTTTTATAAATAGTGACCACAACAACTTTTTAAACTCTTAATTTAACAACTAATTTGAACTCTTACAGTTAAAACCCTCTTCCTCTTCAGATTAATTTATATATTCTTAATTTTCTCCCAAACAAGATGTCAACTCTTTAAGGGCAGATACTATTTTGCTTTGATGACTGTATCTCTAGTTCCTTACAAAGAATTGGGGATTAATAAACATTTGTTGATTTGAGTGAAACTTGGGAGCTTAGAAATACCTGTGGAAGGAATTATATGAACACAAATACAAAACATGATCTACACAAATAAAGTCAGATCTAAACAATTGGAAAGATATTAATTGCTCATGGAGAGGCCCACCTAATATCATAAAAATGACAATTCTACCTAAATTAATTTATTTGTTCAGTGCCATATCAAACAGTTATTTTATAGAACTAGAAAAGATAATAACAAAATTCATCTAGAAGAACAAAAGGTCAAGAATATCAAGGGAACTAATGGGAAAAAAATGAAGGAAATGGGGTTTAGCAGGATCAGATCTCAAACTGATCTTTAAAGCAGCAATCATCAAAACAATCTGGTACTGGTTAAGAAATAGAATGGTAGATCAATGGAGAGATTAGATACATGAAATACAGGGGTAAATGACCTTAGCAACTTAGTGTTTGATAGAGGAAAAAATCCCAGATTTTGGAATAGTACTATTTAACAAAAACTTCTGGGAAATTTGGAAAACAGTATGGAAGAAGCCAGGTATAGACCAATATCTCACACCCTATACCAAGATAAAGTCAAAACGGATATATGATTTAGATATAAAGAGTGATACCATAACTAAATTAGGGGAACATATAATAGTTTCCCTGTCAGATCTTTGGAAAAGAGAAGAATTTATGGCCAAAAGAGATAGAATATTATAATAGTTAAAGGAACTGTAGAGGATTGAAGAGGTACAGGTGATAAGGAAGGTTTGTAACAGGGAATGGAGGAGTTGAGGAGATAGAGGGAATATGGATTCTGGTGAGGTAAAATGAGAGAGATATCCTCTGCTGAGAGGCTATCTTTGAAAAATGGGGTCCCCAGAAATAGGCCAACTATGATAGCCTGAGGGGATGTCTTTTCTATTGATTGATGTTGAAGATACCTCAGGGCAGGTAAGCACAGATGTTCCTGAGGGATAAGCCTCCCCCCAGACCAAGGTCACCCAGTACGGGTCTGATAAGGACTGTTTATAGTTGAATGGCTGTCCTTAGGTTCTATGTTCTTCTATGTCCCCCTGAAATGATACTCCTCCTCTTATCTGACTGTGGGTTAACTCAAGATGAATTTAATAATGAGTTTGAATTGAGAAGGTATCAAGGTAGAGGAAATAGGGATTTCCCTATACTTTTCCCCAGATTGGGTTCGAGTTTCTCTCAGCTTTTGAGCTGAGACCAAGTCTTGCAGGCTGGTGGAGAGTTTCTTTAGTCCTGTCTATGCTATATCTATGCTAGCTTTCTTATGTTCAAAGTCTTAGTAGTAGACAGCAAGAAGAAGAAAAGGTTCTGACTTTCAGAGCTGGTTGGGCCTGTCTCTTCAGGCTAGCACCCCTAAAGACTGGTCTTAAGTTCAAACTGCTCCCCTTAAATCCTTTTGTTTGATGACATGATGACAGGAATCCATGTAGAGCACATAGTTGGGAAAAGTTCAGGAATGGAGGTACTTCTATTCAGAGACAGGGAGAGAGTGCTCCTTCTAGTCCGAGGGTCAGGAAAGAGTCCTCTCAAGAGCAACTGTCACACTCCTGGTCTCCCCTACCCTCACCAATTGTCATTGTTGTCAATATCTTCACTCCAATATCCCAACTGCTGTCTGTTCTACTTGAGTGGCAGAAAGGTCCAAAGCTTGATTTAGTTTTCCTTTCCACAGTATTATAAGATATAAAATGAATAATTTTGATTATATTGAACTAAAAAGGTTTTATACAAATAAAACAAATGTAACCAAGATTAGAAAGAGAAACAAAAAACTGGGAAAATTTTTTTGTAACAAATGTCTCTGATAAAGGTCTAATATCTCAAATTTATAGAGAAGGAAGTAAATTTTATAAGAATACAAGCCATTCCCCAATTGACAAATGGTCAAAGGATATGGACAAGCAATTTTCAGATGAAGAAATCAAAGCCATCAATAATCATGTGGAAAAAAATATTCTAAATCACTCTTGTTTAGAAAAATGTAGATCAAAATAATGCCTCACACCTGTAAGATTGGTCAATATGGCAGTAAAGAAAAGAGGTAAATGTTGGAGGCTATGTGGCCAAATTGGGACACTAATGCATTATGGTGAACTGATCCAGTCATTCTGAAGGGCAATTTGGAACTATGCCCAAAGGGCTGTAAAACTGTGCATACTCTTTGATCTGTTAACACCATTACTGTAAAAAATAGACTAGAATACAGGACTACAATCCCCACAAGCCTTTGCTCCACTTCCACAGAATGCCTTGTAATCTCACCTGGGCTGAGATTGAGAAGGTACTTAAGCTGATTCAAAGACTTTTGAGGGGTTGGACTTCCATTTGGGGCAGATGTGGCTTTTTTTCATAATGTAGGTGAGGTTGTGTCTAGGCCTCTCTATGGCCTGGACACGTGTTTCTTAGCCTGTATTTTCTTTAATCCTTAATCTTCAATAAACCTCTAAAAAATATAATACTCCTTGCAGAGAGAAACTAATTTCTACCTGCCTCAGTCTCTCCGTCTCCCCTAAATTTTAATCTTTACAGTTGGCGTAACCACTTCGGGAGAAAAAAACTCTCAATCTTCTGATTTAATCTTTAATATCTAGTACCTAGAAATTATTATTATTATTATTTTTGAGCCATATCTCTCTGGCCAAGGTTTTTTACCCTTGCAAAGTTGCTATAGGCTCCGGACCTGTTGCGTTTGCTGCCCACCCCACCTGGCTCGGCCCGTAGCTTCCTGCCTGCAGCCTGCAGCCCTCATTGTCCTCACCTGGTACCTGGTCTAGGCCTTGCCCACCCCCGCAGCTGCTCCAGCTCCAGCTCCTGGCCTCTCACCGGCCCGCTGCCTGCCTATTTCTGCGCCCCAGACCCACGAGCACAACCCCAGTTGGCTCATCACCCAGATCCTCGGAGCAGATCGCTCAGGACTCATTGCGACCAGCTGGTAACAGTATTGGCCACGTGGGCAGAGGGGAGAGACTAGAGGGAAAGGAGATAGGGTAATTTTCCCTTAGGCTAAGCCTCCACGTGGATGGGGGTATTGGCCACAGGGGTATCAGAGCAGGGGAGAGAGAAAAGAGAGACTAGAGAGAAGAAACAGATCTTTTCAAACAGAAACCTAAAAAGCAATGGGTTTAAAAGGATACCTTTTGACTGTTCTGGTAATAGCACTAACTTCACCTGCGTGTCAGGGAGAAGATTCAACTAACTTTGAAGGGGAAAATGGGTGGCCCAGCGAACTGGGAGCCAGGCCCAGAGACTGGATGCTTCTCAGCTATGGGGCCCTGGACGGGTCCCTTGAACCCCATTGCCTAGCTCTTACTACTCTGCCTTCGGACAATAGACATTTAAATGGATAAACCCCCAAGGAACTTTGAAGAGACTAAAGGCTATATCTTGAGGCATTTCAAACTCCAATGGTTTATAAAAAATCTCTGTATTCTATTGCATTTTTTGTTATGGTTTAACTTTGTGATTTTAAGTTCATATATTACTGGATTCAATATTATTCTGCTTGAACTGAAGGTTGATTGAATTTATTTTAAATGTACTGAGTTTTGAAATTCTGTTGTTTTCCCCCTATAACTGTGCTGAAAATATTGTTGTGAATAAGCCCATATATGAAAAAACAGCCTTTCTATTTTGACTTTGTAAATTATCACATAGATGGACTTCAGAACTGGTTATAATTGTATTAACAACCTTGGAAAATTTAATGTGCTAAATATCTCAAATGATTTTAAGGGTTTTTAAAATATGATTTTTGTAATTTTTTAAACAATCTCTGGTTATTTTTACCTGCCCCTACCACGAGGTAAGGCCAAGAGTAGCTGAAGTGAAATACATTTTATAAACCCCAACCTTCTCACATTTCTAAATATGTGAATGGAAGTTGGGCAGTTAATCTCAGGGCATTTGTATCCCTTAAAAGCCTCCAAAAAAGGAGCACCCCTTTATTTATACTCTTCAGCTCACTACTTTACTTGCACCAGAATGATATCTAGATTTCTTGATTATGTTCTTAACCCAAGATGAGTTTTACTTTGTTTAAAAAAAATATGTTTAAATACCAAGGTTGAAAGATTTGCTATGATTGTAAAAATTGTGACAAATGTCCATCAATTCATAGGTTTTAAAAATGTCATACAGCAACTTATGTGAGATATGAAAGTGTGTTTGTTTGCTATTGTAATTAATTGGGCTATTGAGAATTTTGGGGATTTTGATAACTACATATTTACACTATTGTATTTTTAAAAATGAAAAAATTGTTAACCTTGTTCAATTCATTTGCCTTATACTCACAGTGATCATGGCCAGATATTAAGAGGAAATGGATCTCATTTTTGGTGAGAAAGCCTTGCATTTTATATTTTCTTAACTGATACAGAGTGTCAATGATTATAAGCTATATTTTTGAATTTTTTAAAACTCTTTTATTATTATATTTTTCCTGCATGTGCAATATACTTTTTCAGTTTTTTATTATTTTTTCTCTCCTTTTTATATTTGAAGCACATGTCACCAGCATTAAGATTTTCCTTAACTTTTTGACTTTTCAGTGCTACAAGTTTGAAATACATTTGCTAATGCATGCCCTAAAAAGCTTGTGACTATAAAAATGATGCCACTAATTATTTAAATAAATTATGGGACTTTGCTTAATGATTCTGTCTGATTCCAGGACAAGACATACACACAAGAGCCATTGCACAGAGCCAAAGAAAGGCCAATCCAGGATGGATTGATGCACTTCTAGGCCAATACAAAGGTCTTGAACCTAGTGTGAAGTCTCGAGGTTACTATGTTTAACATGTGTTAAGACATAAGCTTTCCTTGTGTCCACACTCACTCTGAAGATACAGATGAGTATCCCCAAAACCTTGGCTCCTACTTGGCTCTTATAATCTGGTCCCCTTTTCTGCCTCTCATAGTGTGGTACCTTTCTGTAGTCCTGGCTACTGACTGGGTAAATGCCTCATTGCTTAGATCATTTTGATTGGGCCCTGATTCAAGGACCTGTTATACATTTATTTTTCTTTTACTTGGACTTTTTACACATAAGACTTTGATAGTCTATATTTTCATCCAGAAATTTTTCTTTTCTTTTTGATTTTCCTGATGTCTTTTTAATATCTCTTGCCAATTGATTCATATACCTCAGCCATGCATTCCTAAGTGATCCCGGTTTTTTAATCACCCTCTTAATGGGGGGGAATGTAAAAAAAATATTATTATTTAAATTGCAAACTTTAAATTCCTTTTTGAGAAGAATTTTAGGTAAAGAAGATGCTATGTCTCTGAATTCAGAAACTGAACTGTTGGAGAAGCCACCATGAAGAAGCATCCAGACCACAAGCTGCACAAGATCAAATTGAACTTTGGGTGTGGTTGATTGAACATTTATTTGTATGTATACTTTCATGCCAAAGGGGACTGCCCCCTAACGGCTTTTTGTCAATGCGTTCAGCAATTATTGGTTTTATTCTTTTGTTTCTCTTATCCTCAAATTATTATAATCTTTAAATTGATTATGTTTTCATGATCCTTTGGAAAAAAATTAATTTTTTTCAAACGATCATATGGGGGAATGTAAAAAAAATAGACTCTAATACAGGACTACAATCCCCACAAGCCTTTGCTCCACTTCCACAGAATGCCTTGTAATCTCACCTGGGCTGAGATCAAGAAGGTATTTAAGCTGATTCAAAGGCTTTTGAGGGGTTGGACTTCCGTTTGGGGCAGATGTGGCTTTTTTTCATAATGTAGGTGAGGTTGTGTCTAGGCCACTCCATGGCCTGGACACGTGTTTCTTATCCTGTATTTTCTTTAATCCTTAATCTTCAATAAACCTCTAAAAAATATAATACTCCTTGCAGAGAGAAACTAATTTCTACCTGCCTCAGTCTCCCCTAAATTTTAATCTTTACATTACTGAGTCTGTATCTCAAAGAGATAATAAAAAAAAGGGGAAAGGACCTACTTGTTCAAAAATATTTACAGCAGTTCTTTTTATAGTGGCAAAGAATTGGAAATTGAGGGTATGTCCATCAATTGGGGAATGATTGAACACATTGTGGTACATTTTGGTGATGGAAGACTAGTGTGCTATAAGCAATGATAAGCAAGATGATGTCAGAAAAAGCTGTAAAGATCTGTAGGAACTAATACATGGTGAAATAAGCAGAACTGGGAGAACATTGTACACAATTAAAGCAATATTGGATGAAGATTATCTGTGAAAACTTGGCTACTTTCAACAATGCAATGATCTGGGGCAATCCTGAAAGATTTATGATGGGGAATGCTATCCACCTCCAGAGAAAGAACTATTGGATTGTCTTTCACATCAGTGAATATGTGATTTTATTTTGGAGTTTTGGTTATTTATGCTCTTACAACAATGATCAATGTGGAAGTGTATTTTGCATGACAATAAAAATAAAATAAAGGGGAAAAAAGAAATACCTGTAGGAAATGTAAGCAAAATGATAGTTGTAAGGAATTAAATTTAGGGGTTTGACTAAATATATGAGAATTTTAAGATAATACTGTGGTCACCAATTTAAAAATATTATAGCTCAAGTCAAAATGATTTTCAATAGTTTTATTTACAAAAGGGATAGAAAGAGTGAAACTAAAGAAATGTAAAAAGAAGGTAGAGAAGGTGTCTAGCCTATCACATTAAATGTTACTCTGGTGCCCAAGTCAGCCTGGGAGGGCTTGTTAATCCTCAGCCAGAGGATGTGGTGGTGAATTAAACAGAGGCCCCACCCACACAGCTTCCTCTGAGAGGAGAACTAATCTCTCCAGAAGCCAGGAAAGGAAAGTCAACTACTCACTCACCCAAGCTGACCTCCAAAAGGAGAAGATCCAGGAGTAGTCTTACCAGAAGCAGTCCAAGAGCCAGAGTCCCAGGCCAAAGTCCCAAGTCAAAGCTCCAAGCCACAGTCCCAGTCCAAGATCCTCCAAGCCAAAAATTCAGGTTGAAGACTCAAGCCCAAGGTCCCTTGGACCAGGCCTTTTTATAGTCCTTTATTTTCACTTTATGGGGATCAATTGCAATCTATCAATTTGCTTAGCACTGCCCAGGGGACAGTCAGTTGATTCTTGGTTTGTCATCCACGTTAGTAAGTGGCTTGTGGACCTCCCCTACTCAGTGTAAAGTAGGGATGTTTGAGCTTTGGTTGATTAATTTAAAAATAGGCAAGGGGAGAGTTAATATCATCTTCACATAGTCAAAAAGAATTATTTTACTTGGAGACATTATGATAGGAAGACTAGAGGTAGTAAAGTAGAAAGAATGCTTTATTTGGAGTCAGAAAACATGGATTTGAATCCCAGTTCAGCGACTTACTGTTATGATTGGGGATCATAGCTAGAAGGGACCACAGAGATTATTCAGTTTAATTCCCTCACTTTACAGGGGAGGAAACTGAAGCCCATAGGGATTAAGATATTTGTTCAGGGTGAAATTAAAATAAATATTTCTACCCAGATATATATTTTATAACATTTATTGGAACGGTAGACAACGTTCCTATAAGTAACCTGACCATGTGGTGCCTAGCCTGCCAGACTCTTCCTCATTCCTTTCTCACCTGCCTGCTCTGTCTCTTCTCCATTCTCCCTTTCAATTCTCCCCTGGTTCTCCTCGTGGTTCCCCTGATTCTGCCCCAAACCTTCACTTTTATTGACGTACAGAATGGTTACACTGACACAACCCTGGTGCAACTGTGATATGTCAGGAATGTTTGATAGACAGGTAAAGTTACTTAGGAGGGGGAGGGGATGAGCTTCCTTGACACAAGGGTGATACTGTTGTGGGAGAGCTTTGAAGTAAAATCCTGGATCTAGACAGATGCTCTTGTCAGGAATGACAGACTCCAAAAGTAAGCTTAAAAATAAGAGATTTATTAATTTGAATGTAAGTCAGATGGAATGATGGAGGGAGAATTTATGCAGGTGGTACACTGCTTCCCTGAGGTCTTGGCTTTTTATACCTCTTTGACAGCAGGGGCTACAGGATGTAGGGGTGATGGGATGAATCAGGAATGAGGTAATTTATTGGGGGGGCAATAAGGGATGTCTGGTGATAGGGATGATCTATAGAGTTCAAGAGATGATTGGATTAGATACCACCCAATGCTTATCAGAGTGGAACTGGGAGGTGCATATCTATGTTAAAGGAGGATCTAGGGGAAAGTCCAAGGTTCAGAAAGGAATTTCCCATGCTCTTTTTGACCTGGAAAACTTCTGGAGTTTGGAGTGTCCAGAGTGAAACCCTGGATCCTGTGCCAATACAGGTACATGACATACACCAAGAGGATTTCAATGTAGGTCTTCTGAATCTAGAGTCTGAAGGGTGTATTTGAGGGGTTCAATCTTTTAGTATCTATCTATCTATCTATCTATCTATCTATCTATCTATCTATCTATCTATCTATCTATCGAGAGAAAGAGTGGAGACCACCCTTCTCAAAGTGGGGTTCAAGGGAGATAGCTGATGTTTGATGGGTCAGAGAGAGGAGAGGGGATTTGAAGATTTTCCTCCTTCTGCCTTCCCTCCTTAGCTAAGGCTGCTCTTCCAGATTTGCTCTTGTCCCTTTGGTCCCCCCTCCACTACTTGAGATAAAAGGGTCTCCCCTTGATCTGTTCACTCACACTTGTTCCCAGCTTGGGGAACAGATAACTATTTTAATGTCCACTCAATCAGGATAATACAAAGGAATAATTAGCAAGGAAAGAATTGGAGAGGAAAGTGGGGAAAAGAGGGTCTTTGTCTCTATCTAAACCCTTTCTCCTTCCTCCTTGAGTTTGGGGGGAACTCAGACCTTGGCAGCCTGAGCCCCCTGAGAGAAAGTCAGGTTGACTCACATCCTGGGTTTGGCCCCTTGGCCACAGTTCAGACTCAGGGCAACAGGAGCTGAAGTAAAGTAGGACAGATATTTAAACTGTCTTTCTCATGTTTCTTCTTCAATAGTCTTTTCAATTGGGAAATGTTGGGGGGAAAGATTCCCAGTCCTAGACAGGAAAAAGTGAGTAACCCTCAGGAGAAAGTCTTTTTCAACCTTCTCTCTTTGGCTTTTCCCTACTGAGAGACCAACTTCTCTACCAGCCAGAGTCTTCTCCTCTTCTAGATTCCAAGCTGCTAGGGCCCCTCCCCCATCAAGGTGATCAGTTCCACACACTCTTCAGCCTGGCATTTTTCTTTAGTGCCAGCCTCTATCACAAGGGGTGAACCCATACATCTCATCTTTGTCACCAGGATGTTATAATGTTATCAAATATGTTGGAGGATCTCTGTTGATTAAAATCCCTTGATCCACTCCCTACCTCCCCCACAAGGATAAATGTGTGGAGTGAGAAATTAGTGTGTTATTCTCAAGTTATTAATTATTAATATTTATTCCTAGAATCCCAGTAGAAAGCTTGTCCCTTTACCCCATTCTTCTCCCTGCAGGACAAAGGCCTTACAGCCTTTAAGTATTTTGGGTTGGATCTTTAGGATTGGTCTGGGTACTTGCCTTAGGGAGGTCCCAGGCTGACCTTGTCTTAGATCCTGTAGTACCCAATGATCAAATCTTAAGTACCCTTTTGTTTTAGAAGTTTTCCCCATTGTATCAGAGGCTTCTTCCAGGATCTTATATCCATTTAAAAACATCAGCCTCTTCCAGGTAATCCAACCCTGAACTCTTCCTCTCTTTGTACAATATTCCTGTCCTTTATTTATGGATAAAAAACTGTGGGTTTTAAAATTTAAAATTAATAATAAATAACTAAATATTATCTTTTATAAAGTTTTATTAATAATAACTAAAGCAAAAGAACTGCCTGACTTCAGCCTGGTCATAGGTCCAAGAGGGCGTGGGAGATGCATACATCCACTTAAATACCAATAATGTGATCTCTCCAACATGGGGATGTAGGAGAGATTATAGGGAATTTTGGGAAATGCTAAGGACTTCTGGGAATGAAGTCAAAGGTTCAAAATCTCCATTTATACAAAACCCATCTCCAACCCTTGTACAAATGTTATAATACCTTCATAGAGGCTAGATTGCATTAGGACTTTCCTATAAGTAAGGGATGTCTCTATAAATCTTTGGGTGGATGGATTTGTTTCAGGTCAATGACTTGAGGCATTTCCCCACATTTCTCCCAATAAAGCATTACATTTTAATTGATGGTTCTCCTTGTCTTATTTTGAAAAGTGGCTAAAGAGAGTACATATTGATATTTCAAGGTCCCCTTAAACTTCCACATAAAGAATAAGAAAACAAAAACAAAAAAGCAGGATAATGAGGGTACAGAGATGTGGTAGTCAATCCTAGAAAATTAACTTGTACCTCAAAAAGGGGTAGATGTGGAACTTCCTGTATTATTTTCACCCTGAAACATTCCTTTGCTCTTACAGCCACATTTTCCAATTGTTGAGTTCCTTCCAGGGCTCTTGGGGGAGGAACCTAGACCAGCTAGCCTTCATTCTTCTTCTGGCTCTGCTTCTGACTCTAGACTTTGCCACAAGGCCACAGCATGGGTACCTTCCCCAACCCCCAAACCTCATGCCCTAGTCTTCAGCTCCCTATTATACATTATCTTCCTTCATTAGAATGTAAATTCCATGAAGGCAGAAACTGCTTTTGTTGGGAGTCTTTTTGGCTTATTTTTCTGTCTTGCCCCATAGACCACCATTAGGTACATATTAAGCAATTAATAAATTGCCTTTTGCCTGACAATTGGAAGTTAAAGTCTCCATGAAGTTTATAGAATTGAAAGCATAAAATAGAGTGACTTCATTTAATGGTTTGAGTGTATTTAAGATAGTGAAAGGATTAGTCTTAGTGGAATAAAATAGATTATATTTTTTTTTGACAAAATGAATGTTTTAACAAAGAATGTTCTCAGATAAGTTATTTAACAATTATGACAGTGACTCTGGTGCAGGTCCTTGTATATTTGTTAGGAATCCCATGTGACCCTTGGGGTATTTCATTAGTCCAAGTGGCCCGCACTAGTTCCTGTCTGTCTCCTGTAGGCCTAGAAAAAGTCACTGTCATTAATCAGCTAGGCAAAAGAGTTTATAATTTTCCCCATCAGGTGGCACAATACTCCAGACATGAGCCCAAGGGGCCCACTAATCTTGTCTTCTAGATATACATAGGCAAGTAGCCCTATTCTCCCAAATTGTCTATCTCCAAAGTTAGACAAAGAGAAACTTCCACTGACCCTAGTTCTGAATGAATGTAAGGAATGATATAAAACATTGTTCAGAATTATTAAAATCTAGAAATCTCTATATTTCTAGTCTCACCAGAATCCAAAATCCTAATTAGGAAGCCGAAATCTGAAGTACCAGGAGACACTGCAGAACCTTCAGTATACTTTATCTAGTTTTCTAAGGAACTTCTAAATAATTGCTAGAGGTTTTCTATAACTAGAGTTGTGAAATTATAGTTTTAACTCTCATAGTGTTTAATAGAAAGGAGAAATGAATGAAAAAAAGCTCTTAATGAAAAAGGTCTCTTGCCCTTTACAAAAAGTAAATGTGACTACTTTGTCAACTCTTTGTCTCTGTTGCCTTCCCTGTATATTCTATAATTTTATGAAGTGGCCTGGGGGAACTCAATTGATCAGATTCCTCTGATTTATCCTCCCTTTGATTTTATACATATAATCTGTTTCCTCATGATGGCAGCATCAGATCTGCTGATTAGTTGGATTCAATTCTATTAACATCAAGCCTCTCTTAGGAGAGACTCATTACCAAGAAACTCACCATTATGGAGAATATTTCATTATTACCCTCAGTTGCCTCTGTCCCTCTGATTGGAGGGCTAAAGGGTGGATCAAGAAATCAGTACAAAACACATATCCTTAAAGTCTCCCTTTAAAGAAGGCCTAGATGCCCAATTATTCATTTTCCCCCAACTGTTTGATTTCAAGTCCATAAAATCATGCTCCTAATCCCCTAGATTTTTAACTTATTTTTGTGTGTTGTCTTGCTTTTTTAGAATGTAAGCTTCTTGAGGGCAGAAATTGTCTTTTTTCCCTTATTTGTATTCCCACCACTTAGTATTGTGTCTAGAATGTAGTAGGTGCTTAATAAATGTTTATTGGATATTATATTGATGAAATAGGATCTTAAGCTTGTAAGTAAAGTCAAGTTAAAGAGACTTAAAACTTTTGTTCAATGAATATTGAACCTTAATACTAGCTGTTGATTTAAATTAGTTGCTTCTGGCTATGTGTGACAAGGTCCCAGGAAATATTAACAATCTTTAGAATATTATCAGTTAAAATTATACTTGTCTTAATAATTTACTATTGCTTGAAAATGATGAAATTCTTGGAGCTATATATTTCTGGGATTTTTTTATGATTTAGAAATACAAATGTATCTTTGACTTATATTTGTTAGATAAATATTTTTGAGTTGGTAACTCTAGTGCAAGCTTTATTATCTGAGCTAATTACTTAGAATTCTTTGGAAGCTTCTTTGATGGATATTCAAACCCCCAACTTTTTCAAAAAAATTAGGACTGTTGGCTCCTAAGGTAGTTTCTTATTATATAACAATTCTCCAAGTAATTACTTGAGAAATTAATATGCAAACGATTCCCCTACCTTACTAGGGCCATTTGTTTGAAAAGAGCAGAAACAAAGATAATTTTATAAGAGATATATTAAAAGTAGCTCCATAGAGAAAGGATATTTACTCAGGGTAAAAATGGTGAAAGTGTCTTGCTTCCCCACATATAATTTACGTAGCAATGTCATGAGGACTTTAAGATAAAAAGTTGGGAAACCCTTTAACCTAGAACTAGTTGTTGGGAGGCAAGGTTAGGTTATAAAGATATTTAAATGCTAAACAGAGGATTTTGAATTTGGTCTCGGGGGTGATATGGTAAGTGGGGAATTTCATAAAGCGAGTCCAGACACCCAGAAATTAAATTATTGGAACTGTTATTTATTGATTAATAAAGAATCTATCAGCTGGGACAGACTTCCTTAGTGGAAGCTGCATCAGACTGATATTACAGGGTAGTTTACATATGTTACAAGATACAAAGTTATTTCCTTTCACATTCAGGTTCTTATTTTAGGATCAAACAAACCTTATCACAAACACAGGTCAGTGACAATATTCAGGTTATTCAGGGGTTGTTAACTTTCACATGTACTTAATTCACTCATCCCTAGTTAGCTAAGTGTTATCTTCCATTCCATCCTGACCTCTTTGATATTCCTGATGTTCCTTTGTTTCCTGATTCTCACCTTTTGGTTAATTAGATTCTAGCCTGCTGCCTGCATAACTGCTTAACCTCCTAGTGGGGGGGGGGGATTTGGTCAGTTTTCTAAAAAATGTAGGAAGGGATTGATTTACTTCAGTTTTATTATCTAACCTACTTCCCTTCTTCAGACTACTTCAATGGAGCTGATAGAGTTTATTGAGTAGGGAGTGACATAGATAGACTTGAACTTTGGGAAAGTCATTTTGGCAGAAGAAGTGGATTGGAGTGGGGAGATTTGAAGCAGGTAGATTTGAAGGAAGTTCCCAATCTGCAACCTTCATGTGTGAATTTCAAAACTACTCAACCCTGTTCAAACCATCCTTTAGAGGGTGGGATTTGGCTATTACCTGATCAATAACAATAGAGATACTTGGAATGACAGAATCAGGTCTTGGAAACTACAATCTCCACCCTACTCAGAGTAACAGGATTTAGGAAGGGCTGCAGCAAAGCTCAAAATTTAATTATTTGAATTAAATATTTGAGAATATGACCTTCACCAGACATGTGCAAAGGGGACAGACCTCTGGGCCATCCTGGGTTAAGCTAGAGCCAACATTGGCACAGGGGAGACACAGGAAGTGAGGTAGAGGACAGCTGAGGAGTCTGGGGACTTCCTGGGTGGAGGAAAGGAGGTTGTTGGAGCCTGGGTGCTTGGAGTGGAGGCCCTGAGACTGTTTCCCCATTTTGGTCACGTGAGTGATAGGGACTGATCTCTTTTCTTTGCCTCGGCTATCCAAGGCCTTGGGCCTTTGGCCCAGCTTAAGCAGAGGGGGTATTTAAGCCCTAGTCCCTTCTCTCCCCTTTCTCTTTCTCTCTCTCTCTCTTTCTCTCTCTCTCTCTCTCATACCTTTCTTCCTCCTGTTAGTAATTAAAAACTCCATAAAAGGTTGACTGCTGACTTGAGTTTTCATTTAGGAATTACATAGCTGAATTCCTTGGCGACCTTAAATTAATATATATAAGTCTTTTAATGTGATTTCCATCTCACACATGCTGCATGTGAGCCCCACTGCCTTATCACAGAGAGGGGAGGGAGGAAATGTTTCTATTGGGCTACTGGGCAGAGGGATAAGTGATGACAGAAATGTCCTCAGGTGTGAGTGGAGAGGAGGAAGCAGCCCCCTCCAGCATGTGTGCCATAGGTTTGTCAACACGGCCTATACCAAGGTGATAGCAATATCTATGGCAACTTAATATTGAACTGGGATTTTTTTTTGTGAAATAATTTTCTCTTTAGTCCCCTAGAAAAACTGTCTGATTCTAAGCTGAGGCGACAGTTTCTCTCCCAGGCTATATACCTGGGTTGGGATCTCCCTTCTTTTGTTTGAATCTTTGAAAGATAGCAAGATTAGAGGTAGGGCCCAGTAGCCACTTGACCTACTTGAAAGATTAAATTAATAAACTCCTCCTGCCGTGTTGGGAAGTATGCTGAACTCTAGTTAAGAGTGCTCTAGACAGCCATGTTGATCCAGGCAAATGGCAGAATGTGTTGGCATCTTCCAGATTTCAACTAGGACACACTTCTTGTGATGAAGTAATAAGGGAGGGGTCTCTGAGTCTACTTCCTTGGTGACTCTTCCTTTCATAAATGTCTTGGGATGTTTAGGGAAGGGACTTAGTGATGAAGTTACAAAGGGCATATATTGGCTTGTGCCACAGAAATTCTTTTTGCCCTGCTCATGTTTCTTGGCATCTATTTGGATTATGGGGGAAGTCAACTGGCTAGTTTAGATTTTCTTAATTAACAAAATAACTTGAACATTTAAAAATATGAGAATTCTCAAGAATTCACTTGCTATGAGTCAAGGGGGATATGACTGGGGATGTAGACTCTAAATGATCATCCTAGTGCAAACATCAACAACACAGAAATAGGTTCTGATCAAGGACACATGCAAAACCCAGTGGAATTGCATGTTGGCTACGGGAAGGAGTGGGGGAGGAGAGGGAGGAAAAGAATATGATTCTTGTAACCAAGGAATAATGTTCTAAATTGACTAAATAAAATTTTCAAAAAAAAAAAAGAATTCACTTGCTACATATCAGAGGACAGAAGGGGCATATATAAGACTTGTTGCAAAGGTGAAACAGAAAGGTCTTGGCAACAGATTGGGTATGGGAAATGACCATGAGGATTCCAGAATGGACACCTAGGTTTCAAGCCAGGGAAAAGAGTGGTATTCTTGACAGTAATAGAGAAACTTGGAAGGGAGTGTGAAAGAGAATTGAACTCTCTTAGTTCATTTTTAAATGTAGTTAATCAGCAACCTCTAATTTAATCAAATCAAGAATTTGAAGTACCCCTACTTAGCACTTAGTAAGTCACTAGGTAAGAGAGCTTACAAGTCACTATGCCCCCTTGGGCAGTGCGAGGTAAATTGGGAGATTGCAATTAGTTTCTGTAAAGAGGGGGAGAGACAGGAAGTGATGTGAAAAAAGGGGAATAAAAGTCCAAGCCCAAGGACTGATTCATTCTTTTGGCGTTGGTGAGCTGGGCTGAAGGGAGATTCTTGGAGGCAGTCACTTTTTTCTAGACTCATCCTGGGCTGGAGCATTCTGAGCTGGAGAGGCTTGCTGGGTGAATGACTTGGGTTGAAGGAAGAGGCTTGCATAGGTGTATTTCTGGCTGAAGACACCACTGGGACTTCCACATGGAGATCGGGACTTGGGGGAATCCCTTGTCCCGGCCTGAGCTGGACTCAGTGGATCAGCACTTAGGCTGTTAGGCTAGACAAAGCTTTATCTCCTTCCTACCTTTCCCACTTTCAGTATCTCTACCTAGTTGTAAATAAAAGCTGCTAACAGTTTTTTTCTGACTTAAGGGTTAATAGTTTATGAATGGTGACCACAATCTTACTTTTATAACTCTTATATTTAGTCAAACCTAATTTTAAATCTTACAGCAGAAGAATTTACGGGAAAGACAACAAGTTCTATTTTGAATATTTTGATTTTAAGATATTTGGACATTCAGTTTAAGATGTCTGCCAGGCAATTGGAAATAAAATGCTGGAGGTCAGCAGAGAAGTTAGAATTGAATAGGTGGTTTTGAGAATCATCCACATAGATCCTTCACATTTTTTTTTATTAGTTCTGTAGTAAGTTATTTGTTAATTATCTAGGTAATTAAAGATTCTGAATAAGTAGGAATAAGTGATAAGGCTGGATAGATGGTTTTGAGTGGTTCAGGACCCCTTTAATTCAGATAGAGGAATTCTCAAGAGATCATGGGAAAAGAATTCCCAGAGTCCACTAGGAGGGACAGTTAGGAATTTACTACACACTCTTTGGGTCTGTTGCTCAGAGGGTGGATGGTTAGAGTTTCCTCGGGAAATCTTGGAAGAGTTAGTGAGAGCTGGTTTGGGAAAACACCTGGAGGTTTGGAAAAAGATTGTAAATCAGATCTTCTGTGAGAGATTGGCTTAGCTGTTTCCTGTGAGAAGACAGTGGAGCAGCAGGAGCCAGCAGAGGGCAGAAGAGAATAGCTTCTGGGAACCTGAAATAGCTGAATGCTGTGGCTGGAGAGACAGAAGTTATATCAAATCTTTGAAAAATAATATAAGGAAAGGAATTTACTTATAAATTTAAATTAGCTTAGCCTAGTAAGATAGAAATTATTAATAGATAGATAGGAAGTCAGGTTAGCCCCGATTTATCAGGGGTGAAGAATTTCCTTGCAGAAAAGATTGGGATTAGGGTTTATAGATATTTTAGATTTTAGGGTACACAGATCAATAATTAATATATTTCCTACCTTTTTGTTTCCTTTTCTTGTCCCTGAATCTCTATAGTTAAATAGTATATAGTATAATATGGTATATTATATATATAATATAATAAATGAAAAATAAAAAAATATATAGGTTTTCTATAACTGGTCTCCAGCTATTTTCCTTAACTGATAATTCAGTTGAGCTCTTCAACTGACATCAACAGAATCTCCCTATAAGCAATAGCTTATCAATAACTATCAGTATCAATATCAGGATCAATATTCCCTATAACAGTTCTCTTAACATTCTTGATCTTTTGTTCTTCCAGATCAACTTTGTTAAAATTTTTTTCTAATTCTATAAAAAATGTTTTTTGGTAGTTTGATAGGGGATTACTTGGGATTACTGATCAGCCATTGTGAAATGCTATTCAAGATCCTTCTCTTACTGAGTCAGTGGTCAAGGGGGAGGCTTGTCTTCCTGGACAATTTGTACTCAGGAATTTGGGGGTACCCCTTCCATCATCTGATGGGGGAGACTTTCCTTAAATTCTCCATCACCTACTTACCACAGGGGAACCACATTTTCCTGTGTTACACCTTCTGTATCATAGCCCAGGAAGAGTGAGTGTGAGAGCCCAGTAAGAGTCAATCCACCTAGATTTCTACCTTTCCTCACACATCTGGTAACACAAATAGTAGCCTCCTCTAAATCTATAAATACCATCCCCAAATAATCACTACATAGTTTAATACACTACATCCCAAAGTTCACTATGAATCTTTTTGGGCACTATATGGTCCCTACAAGCATCTTCATGGTACCTTTTCCAAACAGTTTACTTTCTGGATTCAGGGAGGTAACAAGTTTCTTATCCTAAAATTATTCTCAAAAAAATTTAAACTTTGAATTATAGGGTAATAATACAATCCTCCCTGAGGAGGGTGTTGACAAACACACAGATCACTCAGGGATACATGGCTGAGTTATGAGGTATATGAATCAATTGCCAAAAGGAAAAAAAAAACATAAAAATCCAAATAAAAGAGAAAAAATAATGTCTGGATGAAATATAAAATATAAAAGTCTTATGTGTAAAAATTCTAAGTAAGGAAAAATAAACCTATAACAGGTCCTTGAATCAGGACCTGATCAAAGTGATTTATGTCCCATAAGTCTGTAGCAGCAATTATGCACTTAACCAATCATCAGACAGGACTACAGAAAATTTGCCACACTATGAAAGGCAGGAAAGGGACTAGAGTTTTAGCAGCAAATGGGAAATAGCATTTCCTGTCTGATTTTACCTTTTCTATCAGGGATAGGGGAGCCAGGATGCCAGCCAAAGTGAGGTGCTTGGTAGAATGTTGGATGGGGAAGACATATGCAAATAGCCTCAATCTTGAACCCCAAGCAAATTCAAGTACTCTTTTCTTGATGCAGAATCTCATCAATCCCACTGGGATTGGCTGATCTCTTTGACCATGTGCTCATTGGCACTATGTAGGTTCTTATGTGCTTCCATGGCACTGTGCAGTGGCTCTTTTGTGTTCCCCTCTTCTGGAATCAGATACAATAATTAAGCAAAGTCCCATAATATTTTAATAATCAATGGCACTGTTTCCATAGTCTAAAGCTTTTGGGTATACATTGACATTAGAGCTAATGGACATTTTAAACTTACCCTAGTGCAAAATCAAAAAACTTTAATATTGTATTGCACATACAAGAGAAAAACAATAATTAAAATTGTTAAAAAATATATAATATTTTCAGCAATTTTCAGTCAAAGAAATTAAAACTATTAATAAGCACATGAAAAGTGTTCTAAATCTCTTATAATCAGAGAAATGTAAATCAAAACAACTCTGAAGTATCACCTCATACCTAGCATATTGGCTAACATGACAGCAAAGGAAAGTAATGATTGCTGGAGGGGATGTGGCAAAGTCGGAACATTAATTCATTTCTGGTGGAGTTGTGAATTGATCTAAACATTCTGGAGGACAATTTGGAACTATGCCCAAAGGACGCTAAAAAACTGCCTGCCCTTTCATCCAGCCATAACACTGCTGGGTTTGTACCCCAAAGAGATAATAAGGAAAAAAGACATGTACAAGAATATTCATATCTGTGCTCTTTGTGGTAGCTAAAAATTGGAAAATGAGGGGATGCCCTTCAATAGGGGAATGGCTGAACAAATTGTGGTATATGTTGGTGAAGGAATACTATGGTGCTCAAAGGAACAATAAACTGGAGAAATTCTATGTGAACTGGAATGACCTCCAGGAACTGATGCAGACTGAAAGGAGCAGAACCAGGAGAGCATTGTATACAGAGACTGATACACTGTGGTACAATCGGATGTAATGGACTTCTTCATTAGTGGCAATGCAGTGATCCTGAACAACTCTGAGGGATTTACAAGAAAGAACACTATCCACATTCAGAGGAAAAACTGTGGGAGTAGAAACACTGAAGAAAAACACCTGCTTGATTACATGGGTTGAGGGGGATATGATTGGGGGTATAGACCCTAAAGGAACATCCTAGTGCAAACATCAACAGCAGGGAAATAGTTTCTGATCAAGGACACATATAATACCCAGTGGAATTGCGCGTCAGAAACAGGAAGGGTGGAGGACTTCCGGTAAAGATGGCAGCATAGAAGCAGCGAAAGTTCAGACCTTGGAAACCCTTCCATATCAATCGCAAACAGAGTGCTCCTAGGCCACCGAAATTCAAGCTGAATAACAGGATAGACCTGGGGAAACCTCCTCCTGGACCTGGATCAAAAAGTACCACACCCCAAAAGCCAGAACCCTAGATCACTCGGATCTAAGGGGTAGACAGAAAGAAGGTCCCAGGACCCATCCCCCCCCAACCCAGAATGCTGAGCCCACGGCAGCAGCAGGAACCTCAGGGCTCTGAGGACTCACCTTGAAAGCAACCTGAGCCAGTCTCCGGGGCGCCCAACACAGACAGCAGGGAAACATAGAGAGAAGGGGGAAGCCTGTAGCCCCCTGGCTGGGTCCTTCCATCTGAGTCTCAAGGGAGGTCCCAGCTTTAGGGCACCAGCTGAACCCAATCCCATCAGGAGCCCTCAGAGCTACTGAAAGGACAGAAAACTCAGGGCTGGCAAAGGGGTTGCTCTGAAGAGCTTACCTTGAAAGTAACCTGGGCCAGTTTCCGGGCATTCAACACAGACTGTGGAAGAGGAGGTTGCTGCTTTTATTTGTCTTCCTTTTTTTGGCTCGGGGATCATTCAGCCCACATCACCTGAACCTAATCCCATCAGGAGCCCTCAGAGCCCAGGCAAGCCAATGACCCCTCCCCCCTTAGAGAGCAGGGTCTTCTGAAAAAACAGAAACCTAGAGGCGAAGTCAATATGGCAGCCTAGAAGGAGCATAGACCTGGCAGCCTGGCCAGAGCTTTGGAGATCCTCCATATCTGCTCCAGCCATCCAGGAAGTTTAAAACTCAGAGTAAACCCAGCCCAATTAAGGTGAACTCAATCCCATCAAAAGTCTCCAGAACACAGGGAAGCCCAGGCTCCCCATCCATCCTCATTGACTGCTGGACTTTAAGCCAATCAAAAGCCTCCAGAGGACAGGAAAGCTCAAACCCCCAACAACCCTCCCCCAGAGATTACACCAAGAGATCCTCTGTTAAAGCTCCAAGAGGGGAGACTGATAGAAGTCCCCAAAAAACAAAAAAAATGAGAGGAACAAGAGCACAGACAAATACAGGGAGGAAAGAAGGGATGAATTTGAACAAACAACAGAAACAGAAGAAAGAAACTACAATAGACAGCTACTACTCACCAAATGGAACAGAGGGGGAGAGATCAGCAAACGATAAACCAGAAATCCCAGCGAATTGGATACAGGCTGTGGAAGAACTCAAAACACAACTAAGAGAGGCTGAAGACAATTGGGAAAAGAACTTAAAATTTAAGATAAGTCATCTGGAAACAGAGGCACTTGAACTAAAATGAGAAAATAGTGTCCTGAAAGCCAAAATCATCCAGCTGGAAAATGAGGCAAAGGAGATGAAAGATGAGGCAAAGGAGATGAAAGATGATGTAAAGAGGATGAAAGACGATCTTCAAAGAAAATCAGACCAGAAGGAAAAAGACGACCAAAAAGCCAGAGATTAAATCCAATCTTTAAGAACCAGAATACAACAACTAGAATCAAGTGACCTCACAAGGCAGCAGGACACTATAAAACAAAACAAAGAGAATGAAAAATTTGAGGAAAATGTGAAGCATCTCATTCACAAAACAGACGATTTAGAAAATCGTTCAAGAAGAGACAATTTAAGAATAATTGGACTACCAGAAGACCACGACAAAAGAAAAAGCCTGGACATAATACTAGAGGAAATTATCCAGGAAAACTGTCCCGAGATCCTAGAACAAGAGGGGAAAGTGGAGATTGAAAGAATCCACAGATCACCCCCTGTATTTAATCCCCAACTGACAACACCAAGAAATGTTATAGCCAAATTGAAAAACAATCAGATGAAAGAAAAGATATTACAAGCTGCCAAGAAGAAGCCATTCAGATACCATGGAAACACGGTGAGGATAACACAGGATCTGTCTGCATCCACACTGAAGGACCGAAAGGCATGGAATATGATATTCCAGAAAGCAAGGGAACTAGGCCTACAGCCAAGAATAAAATACCCATCAAAACTGACTATATTCTTACAGGGGAAAGTATGGTCATTTAACACAACAGAAGAGTTCCAAGCATTCATAAATGAAAGACCAGACCTGAACAGAAAATTTGAAGTCTAACCACAGAACTCAATAGAATCATCAAAAGGTAATTAAAAAAGAGGGGAAAAACAACAACAACAACAAAAAGTTTTTTAAAGAGACTCAATAAGTTAAAATGATATGTATCCCTATAAGAAAAGAGGTCATTGGCAACTCTTAAAAACTGTTGCTATCACCTAAGCAGCTAGAAGAACTACACTCAGAGGGAACAGTGACAAACTGTATAGGATGAAAGGACAAGACATAAATAGGTATATATATATATATGCATGCATAAATACATATACATGTGTATGTGTATATATATATATACATGACTAAAGCTAAAAAAGAAAAGAGGTTATGACTAAAAGAAATGGGAAAAGAAACAAATGGGGGTAAATTTATATGTCACAAAGAAGCTCATGGCGGGAGGGGGGAGAACATCGATACACTGGAAGGGTAAAGAGGTTGGAGATAGGAAATACTCAACTCTTACGTACTTTGAAACTGACCCAAAGAGGGAAGAACAATCCAATCCATTGGGGAAGAGAATAGATTTGCGCCCTATAGGGGAGTAGAAGGGTAAAAAACAGACTGGTGGGGAGGGAAGCAGTACAAGGGAGGGAGAGGGTGGGGGGGAAATTTTAAAAAGACTACAGGGGAAAATAAGGGAGGGAATAAGAAGGGAGGGGGGTAGAAAGGGAAATACAAGGGGGACTGATTTAAAGTAAATCACTGGACTAAAAGGTAGAGCTGAAGAAGAAAGGTTAGAATTAGGGAAGGATATCAAAATGCCAGGGAGTCCACAAGTGACAGTCATAACATTGAATGCGAATGGGATGAACTCAACCATAAAACAGATGAATAGAAGAATGGATTAGAATCCAAAACCCTACCATATGTTGTCTCCAAGAAACACACATGAGGTGGGTAGACACCCACAAGGTCAGAATTAAAGGATGGAGTAAGACCTTCTGGGCCTCAAATGACAGAAAGAAGGCAGGAGTGGCAATCATGATATCTGATAAAGCCAAAGCAAAAATAGACCTGATCAAAAGGGATAGGGAAGGTAATTATATTTTGTTAAAAGGGACTTTAGATAATGAGGAAATATCACTAATCAACATGTATGCACCAAATAATATAGCACCCAAATTTCTAATGGAGAAACTAGGAGAATTGAAGGAAGAAATAGACAGTAAAACCATATTAGTGGGAGACTTGAACCAACCATTATCAAATTTAGATAAATCAAATCAAAAAAATAAATAAAAAAGAGGTAAAAGAAGTGAATGAAATCTTAGAAAAATTAGAATTAATAGACATATGGAGAAAAATAAATAGGGATAAAAAGGAATACACCTTCTTCTCAGCACCACATGGCACATTCACAGAGATTGACCATACATTAGGTCACAGAAACATGGCACACAAATGCAGAAAAGCAGAAATAATAAATGCAGCCTTTTCAGACCACAAGGCAATAAAAATAACGATCAGTAATGGTACATGGAAAACCAAATCAAAAACTAATTGGAAACTAAACAATATGATACTCCAAAATTGTTTAGTTAGAGAAGAAAGCATAGAAACAATTAATAATTTCATCGAGGAAAATGACAATGGCGAGACATCCTTTCAAACCTTTTGGGATGCAGCCAAAGTGGTAATCAGAGGTAAATTCATATCCCTGAGTGCATATATTAACAAACCAGGGAGAGCAGAGATCAATCAATTGGAAATGCAAATAAAAAAACTCAAAAGTGACCAAATTAAAACCCCCCAGCAGAAAACCAAACTAGAAATCCTAAAAATTAAGGAAGAAATTAATAAAATAAAAAATGATAGAACTATTGATTTAATAAATAAGACAAGAAGCTGGTACTTTGAAAAAACAAACAAAATAGACAAAGTACTGGTCAATCTAATTTAAAAAAGGAAGGAAGGAAAGCAAATTAACAGTATCAAAGATGAAAAGGGGGACATCACCTCTCATGAAGAGGAAATTAAAGCAATCATTAAAATTACTTTGCCCAATTATATGGCAATAAATATACCAATTTAAGTGATATGGATGAATATATACAAAAATACAAACTGCCTAGGCTAACAGAAGAAGAAATAGAATTCTTAAATAATCCCATATCAGAAAATGAAATCCAACAGGCCATCAAAGAACTTCCTAAGAAAAAATCCTCAGGGCCTGATGGATTCACCAGTGAATTCTTTCAAACATTCAGAGAACAGTTAATCCCAATACTATACAAACTATTTGACATAATAAGCAAAGAGGGAGTTCTACCAAACTCTTTTTATGACACAAACATGGTACTGATTCCAAAACCAGGCAGGTCAAAAACAGAGAAAGAAAACTATAGACCAATCTCCCTAATGAATATAGATGCAAAAATCTTAAATAGGATACTAGCAAAAAGACTCCAGCAAGTGATCAGAAGGGTCATCCACCATGATCAAGTAGGATTTATACCAGGGATGCAGGGCTGGTTCAATATTAGGAAAACCATCCACATACTTGACCACATCAACAAGCAAACCAACAAGAACCACATGATTATCTCAATAGACGCAGAAAAAGCCTTTGATAAAATACAACACCCATTCCTATTAAAAACACTAGAAAGCATAGGAATAGAAGGGTCGTTCCTAAAAATAATAAACAGTATATATCTAAAACCATCAGCTAATATCATCTGCAATGGGGATAAACTAGATGTATTCCAAATAAGATCAGGAGTGAAACAAGGATGCCCATTATCACCTCTATTATTTGACATTGTACTAGTAACACTAGCAGTAGCAATTAGAGAAGAAAAAGAAATTGAAGGCATCAAAATAGGCAAGGAGGAGACCAAGTTATCACTCTTTGCAGATGACATGATGGTCTACTTAAAGAATCCTAGAGATTCAACCAAAAAGCTAATTGAAATAATCAACAACTTTAGCAAAGTTGCAGGATACAAAATAAACCCACACAAATCATCAGCTTTTCTATATATCTCCAACACAGCTCAGCAGCAAAAACTAGAAAGAGAAATCCCATTCAAAATCACCTTAGACAAAATAAAATACCTAGGAATCTATCTCCTGAGATAAACACAGGAACTATATGAACATAACTACAAAACACTCGCCACACAACTAAAACTAGACTTGAGCAACAGGAAAACATTAACTGCTCATGGATAGGACGAGCCAATATAATAAAAATGACCATCCTACCCAAACTTATTTATCTATTTAGTGCCATACCCATGGAACTCCCAAAAAATTTCTTTACTGATTTAGAAAAAACCATAACAAAGTTCATTTGGAATAACAAAAGATCAAGGATATCCAGGGAAATAATAAAAAAAAAAACACAAATGAGGGGGGCCTTGCAGTCCCAGACCTCAAACTATATTACAAAGCAGCAGTTTTGTCCAACTAGTTTATGGACTTTTATAATGGTATTTTCTCTAGTCAAAGCATAGGATGGTACAAATAAAAACAGTGCAACATTATATATATATATACAGACAGACACATATAGCTAAAACACAGTAACAGAATATTATTGCCTAAATTAATATATAAACTTAAAAAACAGAATCAAATATTAAAACAAACAATCAACAAATACAATAATCATGATAGGATACAGTCATTCATTAACAATAGAAGGTGCTCTCTTTACATGTGAGCAATGGATCCAAGAGTCCTCTTCTCCAATTTTAATAGCTGTTGGAGTGGTTAACAGGACTGAAAATGGACCTTCATAGACAGCCTGAGTTCCCCCAGAACTCTGGAAGTTCTTTATGTATATCTTGTCACATGGGTGCAAGTCATGTAATGAGAAATCTATAGTTCCTGTTTGTACAACCATTCCAGATTCATGGAGTTCTCACAATTTAATTTGCAAATCTTGTATATATAAGGCAATAGAAGTATCTCCCCCTAGTAATGATGTGTATGCAGGAGAGAAAGGCTTAGCCTGTATAGGGGGATGTCCAAAAAGCATTTCAAATGGTGAGATGTGTAGATCTCCTCTGGGCCTGCTTCTAAAGTAAAATACAACCAGAGGGCGAATTTCAGGCCATTTCAAATAAATCTCAGTGCACAATTTTCCAATCATTATTTTAAGATCTCTGTTAATTCTCTCAACTTCACCTGAACTCTGGGGATGGTATGGTACATAGAATTTAGGAGTTATCTCCAAATAAGAATAAATCTCAGATAAAACAGAATTCATAAAATGAGTTCCTCTGTCTGAATCAATATGTGATGGCAGGCCAATGTAAGGAATAATCTCTTGCCAACAAAAGCTTCTGTAGCTTAAGCAGTAGGAAATGCTTCAGGCCATCTGGTCAGCTGCTCTACTATGATCAGACAAAATTTATATTGTCCAGCTTCTGGAATAGTGTAAAATCAATTTGCAGGTGTTCAGAAGGTATGTAAGCCAGAGGATGCCCACCAAAAGCTTCTTCATCTTCTGACTATCTGAAAGAATAAAAAGAAGCAAATTTAAGAATTCCTCAGGCGATTCTAGTGACATATCTGGAGAGAAAGTTGTGTCTCTAAGCTTGCATAAAAGATCTCTTCCTAGTAGATTTATTGGGGTGCTAGGCATTAGAAGGAAAGAATGTTATATTGAAAATGATCCTATAGATACTATTCAAAGTGAAAACTTTGGGACTCTTAGGTGTGGTCCTGGTACCCCCACTATATTTAATGAGCCAATGGAATCACAATTACTATCAGATGTACTCATCAATAATGATCTGGAGGCTCCAGTGTTCAAGAGGCAATCATAACACATATATCCAACTTTCAGGGTTGCATGAGGTTCATCACTATGGGTGGGGGAGTTGATAGGGCTAACTGGCATTAAAACATCAGAGTCTGGGAAATCAAAGGTTTTACTCCTTGATTTCAGTGCCCTTACCCCCCAACCCCCTTCATAAAGATCTTTAGGTATTAAACTGGGGTCCTCAATGCTGAGGGGAATTTTCACCCTGATTATAGCGTGGACAAGCACCACTTTGGATATTTTGTTTTTGGGCATTTTGGTGTGAGTTATTGTTTGCCTGATTTGGATTTTCATTTCTATAATTGTTATTATTTCTAAAGTTATTATTTCCAACTGCTTGATTCCTCTTCTCACAGTTTATCATGATGTGACCCCTTCTTGCACAGAAGTTACATTTAAATACTTGATTTCTGGATTCCTGCAAAGAGACAATGGCTACTGCTTGACCTTATTTCTTTTTTTTCCTTCTTCCTTTTCAAATATTTCAGTTAAAGCTTTTATTTCCTTCCTTAATGTTTCTACTAAGTCATTGGTCTAATCATTTTTCCGTTCATGGCCTTTTGGTACATATACTGCAACTCTCCTTAATTCCTCAAGGTCCATATTGTGCCAGTTTAGGCAGTTTGTCTTTAAATGACCTTTGACCACTTTGCAACAGTTATTTATAAATGGTCTTCTAATTTGCTTGACATCTCTCTGAAAAGGTCAAAGTCTATGTATCTGCCTCCCAACTCAATTAGTCTATCCATAAATTAGGAGGGAGTTCCATCATCTGACTGCTTAAGACCCTCAAACTTGGTCCATGTGCTTGGCCTATCAGATCAATCTCTCCTGGCCTTTAGCAATTCCTCTCTAGTGTGGTATAGTTGTAAATATTCCCCTTGGTCATTAATATCTCATTTATAATCTTGCTCCATCCAGTGAACTACATTCTTTCCCTTGGGTTTATCAACAAGAGAAATAATTTTATTTTTCTCTCTTATGTCAAAAAGTCTTGGAGCACGTTTTGCATGTCCTGGTATTAAGGACCTAGTGTAGAAAAAATGTTATCCATCTTCTTTATGATGACTACAGATTCATCCTTAAAACTAGGGACATTTTGTTTGAATTTCTTAATATCTTTGGGTATAATAGGTCTCTGGTGCCTTAAGGTCACCACTTCTCTATCCTTAGTTATGGTGGGCACTTCCCATAAGGGGAAAAGAAACTTAATGGAATTAGTTGCAGTCTTTGTCTTTTGGCTGGATGTCTGTGTTGATACAGAGAAAGTAAGGGTAGAGGTATGAGGAGGGATAGGGGTAGGAGTAAGGGGAGGAGCTGGTGAGGTGAGAGGGGGTGGGGTTGGTCTGAGGATGAAGAGGGCTAGGTGCTGGGAGAAGGGATAGGGGTGGGTGGAGCAGCCAGGAGCTGCACAAAGCAAGAGCAAAGGTTTTCCACCTGAGGCCCAGTTGGGGAGGAATATTCCTTTTGTATCTTAAGATCATTCAAGAATTTTTCGAAGTTTTCCATTTTGGTATGTAATTTAAGTAGGGTAACTTTCTGTTGTTTATTCTTGAGGAGAAATAAGAAGAGTGGGAAACATCCAATTAAAAAATCACAGCAGAAGGTGATTGACATTATGAAATTAAAAGACACTTGTTCCTTGGAAGTGAAACTAAGGCAAATCTGGACAACATACTAAAAAAATCAGAGACATTAGCTTGTAGAGAAAAAATATATATAGTCAAAGCTATAGTTTTTCCAGTAGCAATGTATGACTGTGATAGTTGGACCATAAGGAAAGTTGAATGTCACAGGATCAATACTTTCAAATTGTGGTGTGTAAAGATGAAAATGAATGGTTGGATAATTTATGAAATTATGTGGTCATCAATATTTATTATATATTGACTCAGAAATTTATTTACAAATCTTTACAAATAGAGAGGAAACAATAAAGAAGAGAACTGTGAGAGGGATAGAGAAGTTATCTCTCCTACCAACCTAAATGCTTTGCTTAGGGTCTGCTTAATCCAGGCAGAGATTAATTAGCTCTCAACCAGGAAGGCTGGTAGTGAGTAACCATGTGGCTTCCTCCAAGATGGAAGCTAGTCTCTTAGGAAACTAGGAAAGGAGTCAGCCTTTCACTCACAGAACAAAGTAGTCCAGGAGTCAGAGTCTAAGCTGAATTCAAGCTCCAAACCCATGATCCAAGCCACAGTCTCCAACAAAACTTCCTCTAAGACTATCACCAGAAGACACTCTTCAGACTATCTTCTCAAAGACAATCTGCTCTGAGGGAGTTTGGGGCTTGCTTTTATGGTAGCTTTTTGTCCCTGCCCACTCTTCACAGGAGTCAGTCACAGTTTCCAAATTGTCTAGTACTGCCCAAGGGGCATTGTTTGTGGGAAACAGTTCTCACCTTCTGGAGGGGTGAATACTCAACAAAATGTTTCACAGATTCCTTGATGATTGAGTTTATGAGTGTGTAAACTCTGATCATAGGATTCATAAGTTTGGGACTGAGTTAAAAGGGTGGAGCTCTCTAAGTAAGTGACTTGAGTTCTCTAAGTACCTTGTGTAATAGGAAGAGGACGTTTGCAAAAGAACTGTGTAATGCAAATGTTAGGGTGATTGACAGGAGCATGTGACAGAGAATCACATGGGTGTCTATGAATTTTAGATTTACTCTACCCTGCTTAGTCTAGCAATCAGGAATTATACACCCCTACTTAAGGATTAAGTGTTGAGAAGGATGGCCTATGACAGATGTGCTAGCAAGTGACAAATCAGAAACAACTGACAGACCCCCTGGCCTGTCCTAATTCAAGCTTAAGCTATTATTGATACATGTGAGATGCAGGAAGTGATGCAAAAAAGGGTCTATATATTTTGTGTCTCTTACTCTCTCCAAGGTCTTTTTCATGGAGAGGTATCTTTCTCTCTTTGGTGGTGGAGGAGTTGAGCTCGGGGTCTCTCTCTCGGAGACATTGAGTTCAACTAGTGGTTTGGCCCGTGGCAGCATTTTGGCATTTTGGTGTCTTTGTGTGGGTCAGGTGAGGTGTCTTCCCTGAGCTCTCTTGGATTTTAGGCTGATTCCTTTTTTCCCTTTACCTTTCCTAAAATACTATCTTCCTAGGAGGCCCCTCATCTTAGAGGAGGTATAGTGTCTGAGTTCTCCAAACTCTCCTTGGCTCAGACTAGGCTGGAGAAATCTTATACCCTTTCCCCTCTCTCTTTTTCTTAATTCCCTCTATATTAATTAAACCACCATGAAATTCCCAAACTGACTTGAGTATTTTTATTGGGATTTAGAAATTAAATCCCTGGTGACCAACTAAATTTGTATTCAGTCTCAATCCTAAATTTATCCCTAACAAGTCTAAGGGTCAAGATCTGGGTAAAGATTCTAAGGTCCCAACAGTCTTGGCATTTCTCTTCTGAAGGATCTGGGATTGGAGATTTGACAACAGGTTTCTGGCTTTTGGTGATACCAGCTGAAGAGAGGAATCTTTTGAACTGGCTGCTGGCAGCTAGATCAGAGGACTGAAGACCCACTTTGTGAACCTTAAAAATTCTCAGACCCTACTTCATAAGGTTTGGTTAAGACCATTCCCCATTTAAACAATGAAGGGACTTAGATCAGGAATGTGAGATCTCTACTCCACCCCTACTTAAGCCTGCTTTAGGGGAAGAAACTCCTTGCTGAACAATGAAAAATACTTAAACTCATACTTATAGTAAGGCAAAAGTTCTTAAGCTGTGCCTATTTTTAGATCTAATACAAAAGGGTGCTAAGTACCTATAAAGGTCAGGTAACTTGTGAACTTGCAAAAGGCAAAGAGGTGATAACTTACTCATGTGTGAATTACTCAAAAGTTTAGCCTTCTTAGGTGTGAATTGAGAATAGTCTGTCCTTTGGAAAACGTCTACTGTGATTGGTAGATGTGAGAATTTAGGGGAGGTGACATAGGAGAAAATTCCCTTTAAAAGGAGAGGAAAAGCTGAGAGCAAGGAACTCTCTCTCGAGACTCTCTTGGGGACTGTCAGAAGAATCTCTCTGGAGATGGCAAGGGTGAACTGGTGTCTCTCTGAACACTAGAATTTTGCTTGGGACAAATCTTGTCGTGAGTGGATTGAAGACTGACTGATTCTCTCTCCTTTAAGGCTGGCCTAAGCTGGCCTAGCCTTTTTTCTCATTATTCCCTTTCTCTCTCTCTCTCTCTCTCTCTCTCTCTCTCTCTCTCTCTCTCTCTCTCTCTCTCTCTCTCTCTCTCTAATTCCTCATTTGTATTAATTAAAATCTCTATAAAACCCAGCTGACTTGGGTATATTTCATATTTGGGAATTTTTCCCTGGTGACCACCTTATATTTGATTTAAAAACAAGACACTATATTGAAAACATATTTTCTGTGGTCACAATTTAAGCTCCAACTCTTTTATCTACTACAGTTTATGACAACCGACTATTTTAATTATTACAACTTCTCCACTCGACCTGCTTTGGACAATTTTCATCTGAGGATCCTGACCCATTTGATTGCACTCCACTTGCGAGATTTGCTGTTGGGGAAACTTATGGTTTTAACTTAGATAAGTTAGGTAAAGATAGGTTTATAGAAATTAGGGTTTAAGATGAATTGTAATAATTCTCCTTACCCCTTTTCCTTCTTCCCTCCCTTTCCTCAAAAAATAAACCTGATTTTTATATGTTTCCTTCTTGTTCATTCCCCTACCACTACAACAGTTTTGGCAGAGCCAGCTAGGTTTATTTTATGTTCATTGTATGTTTATAGTTTTTCTTAAGTATAGTAAAGTAGCTATAGGAAGTACAGTTTGAGCCAAGGTTCTAAAACTTCTCTGAGCTGCTAGGAGCTCAGGGGGAAATCCGAATAGAATTCTGAAGGCTTGGCTTGCCCAAGGGGGTTATTTTGACTGCATCACATACTCCCAATCATCTTGGAGTGGCTTAGAAAAATTGTTTTTTTAAAATTTGAAAAATTGTAACATCTTATTTGTTTTATGTATAAAGAATATTGTAACAATCTTGTTTTAAATTCTACTGTACCTATGGATGCTTACATGTCATCAAGCATGTTAAGTAATATGCTAATTTTGATCTGTGAATATGTAATGTGTATTCCTTATGTTATATTTTTAGCTTTCTCAAATTATTGTCGTTCTATATTTCAAATGGACTGTATGAAGCCTGTAATGGACATTAAGTTATATGATATAACGGCCTATTTTCCCTTTACTGCTATCTGTGGGTGTGTCTTGTACAAGTCTCGTGATTCTTTGTGTATTTTTGGAAATTGGCTAAAGGATCTAGTTGCTTGGTTTAAAAGGGATTCTGACTTGAAAATTATGGTCCTGCTCATGAAACAACAAATGGATACATTGGAACATTTTATGAATAACATAACTGTGAACCTGGGATGTGGAAATGATAAAAGTAATATAAGCAATTAGGGAAAAGGGCTAAATAGGTTGGAGCAGGAAGAGGCAACAGGAATAGGGAATCTATGTCCCCTTAGAGATTTGCCAGTGGTTACAAAAAATGAGATGCATAAGGTTAGAACTCACAAAAGATTTTCCCTGGAGGATCTTGAAGCCATTAAAAGGAGAACCCCAAATTTTAGTGATGAGCCCAATAAAGTGATTAAGGAGATGCACAGTGCAATTGAAATATATGACCCTGATTTTAATGATTTTGCTCTCCTAATGAAAGAGGTCCTAACTAAGAGAGAGAGAGAAATAAGTTTATAGAGGAGATGAGATCAGACCCTCTGTTATAATCATGGCCAGAAAATTTGAAATTGGATACTGCAGAAGATGGAGTATATGATATGCTAATTGAAGTGAGAGATGCAATCCTAGATGTTATGGGGAGATATACAAAGAGGCCCAAGGCTTAGCCAAAGTTTGAGGCCAAAAAGCAAAAGGTATCTGAAGCACTTGCAGTTTTCTTGGAAAGGATAACTGAGGTAGCTGAAACTCTATTGGGGATGGATGCACTTGAAGAAGGCACCATTGCCCACATCAAACATATTGTGAAGAATGTGGTTCCAAGGGTCAGACAATTCTTTAAGTAAAATTACCCAGATTGGGAAGAGCTTGATCTGGAGATCTGGAGGAGATGAGGAGAAAGGCTACTTATTTAACAAATGATTCAGAAGAAAAAACTGATGGTAGAGATTCCATTGTTGAAGATTTGAAAGGAAAATTAAGGGAAGCTGAATTGAAAGCAAAAGAAAGTGAAATTAAGGAAGTAAAAGCAGTGGCTGCTTTGAGATCTGTGCAGCTTTGTGATTGGGTTGGACATCTGTAAAGAGACTGCAGATTCAGAAATCAAGTCAGAAGGCAAATAAATAGAAATAATGGTTTTAATAGACAATACAATAATTGGAATAATAATTATAATTATAATAATAACAACAGATAGAATAACAAAATAATAATCAAAATAGATATGTTAATCAATACCAAAATGCATGTTGCCAGGGCCAGCAAGCACCAAATATAGATACTATGCAATCATGGGTAAATTCTGGAGCTAGACCAAAGTACAGCCAGGTAGTAAAAGGTGATCAGAAGAAGGGTGCAAGTGCCTTATGAAGGTTTCCCCTAAGACATATGAAAATGAATCAAGAAATGAATGTTGTATAAATGAAAATGAGTTGAGGATAAATGAAATTGAGAGTAATTAAAATACAATAGATGATGATACAAATGAATTAATTGAATCAAAGGAGGACATAATTAGTGTAAATAATTGTACAAAGAAAGAACATTGTAATATAAATTTAATAGAAAATCCTATGAATGTAGAATAAGAGTAATTAATGAAGAATATAAACTAAATGATAATAATGAAATTGTAAATGAGAACAATGATACAAGATGGAGAATTTAAGGACCAATAAGTGTATCATAAAAGCTGATGATACAAAATCCTGGGAAAGTAATGTAATTCAAGCAGACGTAGACTTGGATGCACAGAAAATTACTGAGCTGTGTACTGATGTTACTGAGCTTGCACCAGTTCTTGAAACCTTCCAACCTCCAAATAGCACTGAACCCTATGTTTCTGTAACTATAGGGCAATGGATATGTGATCTTTTGGTGGACACCGGAGCCAGTAAATCAGTTTTACAAAGTCTTCCTAAAGATTGTAAAGCTGTTGGTACTATGGAAGTGATTGGAGCTACTGGAAAACCAGAGAGAGTAGCAAAACTACAACCTAAAATTATAACTTTAGGTCATTTATCTGTGGAACATGCATTTCTTTGTATGCCAGAATGCCCGGTGAACCTTCTCAGGAGGGACTTGTTTTGTAAATTATGAGCAATGATTCAATGTAATGACACTGGGGATATATCGTTACAACTCCCAGAAGAATCTTGGAAAGCTATTCCATTGCTGTTCTTAGATTTAGTCAGTGCAGAGAATGAATTGGATTCCATCTATCCTATTCCTGAGGAAATACCAGAAGACTTATGGTCAAAGTCTTCTACAGATGTAGGGCTATTGAAATCAGCTACTCCAATGACAGTGAGAACCAAGAAAGGACCAGTTCCTTATGTTCCTCAATACCCTTTGAGTAAAGAAGCTATAGAAGGAATAAGACTTATCACTGATTCCCTAATTCAACAAGGGATCACAATACTGTGCTTCTCAGAATACAACACTCTCATACTTCCATAAAAAAGCAAAAGCTAGATCAAGTTGACAAAATTGTCTACAGATTCATCCAGGATTTGAGAGCTGTAAATGATCATGTAATAAAGACTCATCTTATAGTACCAAGCCCAGCTGCTATAATCTCATCCATCCCAAGTCAAGCAAGGTATTTCACCGTGGTAGATTTATGTTCAGCATTTTTCTCGATTCCAATTCACAAGGATCCTTAAAAGATCTTTGCTTTCACATGGGAGAAAGCCCATTGGATGTGGCCTCATCTTCCATAAGGTTTCTGCAATTCTCTGAGCCAATTCTCACAAATTTTGAACAGAGACCTTAAAACAATAACATTCAAAGAGAGTAAAATAGTACATTTTGTTGATGACATCCTCCTAGCATCTCCATCTGCTAAAGTGTATTTAAGAGATAGCAAGATTCTTTTGATTGAATTATATAAAAATGGACATAAAATCTCTAAGGCAAAACTTCAGTGGTTATTGCCTCATGTTGAATATTTTGGTTTTGTGTTGTCAGAGGGTTCCAGAAGTATTACTCAGAAAAGAATAGCTCATGTTCAGAAACTGAGTGCACCTAAGACCAAGAAGCAACTCAGAGCTGTTTTTGGAACAATTGGTTTCTGTAGGCAATGGATACCTGGGTATAGTGAAATTACTAAATGTTTAACAGATCTAACCAGGAATAAAGAACTAGAACCTCTGAAACTCAAACCTGAACATCTTCAAGCCTTAAGTAAGCTTAAGGAAGCGATTTTATCTGCACCAGCTTTTGGAATCCCAGACTATACTAAACCTTTTCAATTATTTATGAATAAGATCAAAGGAATTGCATCTTGTGTATTGTCACAAACTTTAGGACAAAGTTATCATCCAATTGAATACTATAGTTGTCAGCTAGATCCAATTGCTGCAGGTACAGTTCCTTGTTTAAGGGGTATAGCTGCTGCAGCTGTGTTAGTTCAGAAGTCATTAGATTTAGTTTTGGGATGTCCATGGATGGTATTTTGTTCACATCAAATAGAAGTACTAATGAGGAAATTTCATACTCAAGTTTATTCAGATCAACGAATATGTAAGTATGAGATTATACTTCTAGGTAGTGAAAAAATCAAGTTGAAAAGGTGTAGTGTATTAAATCTGGCTACACTTCTTCCTGATTTGCCAAAGAACAATGAACCATTACATGAATGTGTAGAAGTAGATCTAGTGGATATGCCAATGATGAATTTAAAAGACACTCCTGTCAGAAATCCAGATTTGGTTTTATTCACAGATGGTTCTTCATATTTGTGTAATGGAATTAGATTTACAGGTGCTGCAGTTGTCACAGAACTTGAGACACTGTGTTATGGATCATTACCTAGTAACATTAGTGCTCAATGTGCAAAGTTGGTCACATTAAAGCAAGTATGTCTTCTGGCTGATGGTAAAAGTGCAAATGTGTATACAGACTCCTGTTATACTTTTTCAGTGTGTCATGCTACAGGAAAGATCTGGAAACGAGATTTTATTACCGCATTTGGAAAACCAATTGCTCATGCAGAAATAATAATAGATCCAATGTTCAATGCTATCCAGAAGCTGAAACAGCTAGCAGCAATCCATTTTAGAAGTCATTCTTATGGCAGAGACTCAATTGCTAAAGGAAATCATAGAGCTGATATAACTGTGAAATTTGCAGCCAAAAATGCTCCAGTGTATATTGCAAACTTATCAGCTATAGAATCTGATGATCTAGAAAAAGTTTATATAGACTCAGAAATACAAAAATGGAAGAAGTTTGGAGGAAGAAAAGAACATGGTATATGGTTAGCAGATACTGGAAAGCTGCTATTACTAAAAGACCTGTATACTTATTTGTATCGAACCATTCACACAAAAGGTCATTTTGGTACTCAAGCTGTAATTGACACTCTAAAGAGACAATGGGTAGCTCCTGGAATAAGTACTGTGGCAAATAAGATCTGTACAAGCTGTTCTGTTTGCCAAAAATTCAACCAAGTGGCATTCAGACAGAAAGGTTTAGGTGGTAGACTTTTAGAATATTGCCCATTTTAGAATCTTCAGATTGATTACATCAGCATGCCAAAAGCTGGAAAATACAAGTTTTGCTTGGTAATTGTTAACAGATTAACCAAATGGCCTTAAGCTTTTCCATCAAATATAAATACAGCTAGCTTTGTGGTGAAAGTGTTGATTAAGGAAATTATACCTAGATTTGGAGTACCACTAACAAAAGTCTCTGATAAGGGATCACATTTTACTCAAGACATCCTGTAAAGAGTCTATGAACATCTAGGAATAACACTGAAATATTATGTTCCTTATCATACACAAAATTCAGGGCAATGGACAGTGTAAATAAGGAACTAAAGACAATGGTGGGGAAGATCTGTATTGAAACTCATCTCAAATGGCCAGAGATTCTTCTCATAGCTTTGTTTTACCTACGTGCAAGACCAAGAGTAGATTTACATATATCATCCTATGAAATGCTCTTTGGACGTGTTCCACTACAGGCAAAAACTTGTAAGACAGTCTATACATCTCTTTTACGAGGAGATTATTAACTTGCTTCTTACTTAAGTTCTTTACAACAAAGACTAAAAGAATTACATGATATGGGAGTATTAATTCAAAGTGGTCCTTTGGATTATTCTCTTCATAATTACAAACCAGGAGATATGGCATATGTCAAAAATTTTGCTAAAACATCAGCAACACAAGAAAGTTCGTTAGGTCTTTACACTATTGTGTTAGTTTTTCCAATCTTCAGTAAAAGTTTTGGGTAGAGATTCATGGTATTATTGTTCACATATAAAATGAGCACAGGCTATTAATAATGAAAATGTACAAGTCATCAAAGAAGAAAAAAATGAAGAGATTGCAGAAAGTTAGAATCATTAGTCAAATTGAGTCTACAGTCAAAAAGATCAGTAAGGAGAGGACCATTCCTGTGGAAGAGAATAGAAGAGGACAGTGCAGATGAAGAGGAGAATTCAGGAATTAATGGACATTGTTAAAAGACTGGAAATTTATAAATTTAAAGACTTTGAGAAATTTACAACGAAGAAGATTATAGGATAAATGGACTAATGAATTAATTCTTTGGGGTAATGTATTATAGTACAAAATAATATAGCATTTATTCACATACAAACACAAAGATATTTAGTACTATGGAATTGCAGAAGAATAATTATTCAAGAAGGAGGAGAGAAGAGAAAGAAAGATCCGAAGTAGGGGTAATATACAACGGTAACATAACTCTAACATAACAGTAACACTGACATTAAAATAGCAAAACAACATGACATAGCAAAAGTAACAACATAACAAAACATAAACATAGTTAGGTTACATTGAATCACTTGTGAATTTTAAAAGCCTCCATCTTGGTCTAGCACCCAAAAAATTGTGCACATCCACACTACACGGGCATGTGCTAGTCAATTACAAATCAGAAATAACTAACTGCCCACCTGGGCTGTCCTAAGCCAAGCTAGAGCCAACCATTGGCACTTGTGAGACACAGGAAGTGAGGTAGGGAACAGCCTCTGGAATTTGCTCACTTCCTGTGGAGAGAGCTAGACACTAGTTGGCGTTAGGAGCTTGGACAGGGAGGACGCCTGCAGACAGCTTTCCTTCAGATCACCCACGTGAGTTAAGGACTGATTCTTTCCAACTTGGCCCTTTGGGCCTAAAACGCCCTCTGCCTTGGTCAGAGGTTGAGTAGTCCCTTTCCCTTTTCTCTTCTCTCCTTCTCTCCCTCTCCTTTCCCTACTCCCAGTGTGATTAAACCTCCATAAACTCCATTCTGACTTGAGTATTTCATTTTAGGAATTTCATAAGTAAATTCCTTGGCGGCCATTGTTCAACATTACATCAATCCTAAAAAGGTGAAATTTTCACCATTACACACTACTTAGATGAGTGAAACAATGCATAGTTAGGGTACTAACAGTGTTTGCTATAGATAAGTTAGTTACTAACAAAATGCAGTTAGATACTTAGACTTAGTTTAAGTATAGAAATCTAGTCAGAAGAATTTTGAAGCTAGGGATTAGTTAGGTAGGATTAAGGAAAATAAGATAAGAAAATTAGATACTGACTTGTACTACATCATACATTACACAACACAAACAACATATGACATCACATATCAAACAAAATTGTAAATAAATATGTAAATAGGATGTATAATAGGATTATAAATTAATTGTATTATAGTACATGTATATATGTAAAATATGTGTATATATGAAGTGTACATAAGTGTATATATGCAGACATATAGCACACATATATTGCATGTATGTACTATATATGCAAATTATGTACACAGCTCACTTATATTTATTGTTGCATGTATTTGCATAAGTGAGTTTGTGTGGTTTGATTTTCAGTGTAAAACTTATGCAATGTTGTGTTTATTGTAATTAAAAATTTTTTTTTCTGTAAGTTTAATGTTAATGTAATGCAATAGTAGTACAATGTTTTATATTAGCTGATAAGAGTATTTTGAGTTTGATGTTTGCATGGACATTGTGTTCATCTTTTGTTTGATGTTATTTGCTGTTTTGATTTTGCTTCTGTTTGACATTTGTACTTGTTCTTTATTTAATTCCTTTTTCCTTGTTAAATTCCCTAGAATAGGTTAGTATTAGTTAAGGGTAAGATATATATATTTTTAAACTCTTACTTTCCGTCTTGGAGTCAATACTGTGTATTGACTCCAAGGCAGAAGAGTAGTAAGGGCTAGGCAATGGGGGTCAAGTGACTTGCCCAGGGTCACACAACTGGGAAGTGTCTGAGGCCAGATTTGAATCGAGGACCTCCTGTCTCTAGACCTAGCTCTCAATCCACTTAGCTACCTAGCTGCCCCCTAGAGTAAGATAGTTGAGTGTAGGTTGTTTGTTATTTTGGGTAGATTTCTTAGTTTAGATAATTTGTAAGTATTTTAGATTGTACACAAATACAAAAATAGTGTTTCCAACACAATTTTTGTTTTGTGCAAAAGGGGGGACCATAATAGGAAGAGGACATTTGCAAAAGAACCATGTAATGCAAACATTAGATTAGACAGGAGAAAGTGACAGAGAGTCACATGGGAAGTTAAGGGTCAAGATCTGGGTAAAGATTCTAAGGTCCCAACAGTCTTGGCACTTCTCTCCTGAAGGACCTGGGATTGGAGGTTTGACAACAGGTTTCTGGCTTTTGGTGATACCAGCTGAAGAGAGGAATCTTTTGAATTGGCTGTTGGCAGCTAGAACAGAGGACTGAAGACCCACTTCTCCACTGGACCTTCTTTGGACAATTTTCATCTGAAGATCCTGGCCTGTTTGATTGACTCCACTTGTGAGATTTGGTGTTGGGGAAACTTATTGTTTTAGCTTAGATAAGTTAGGTTAATATAGGTTTATAGAAATTAGACAGTTAAGATTAATTGTAATAAATCTCCTTACCCCTTTTCCTTCTTCCCTTTCCTCAAAAAATAAACCTGATTTTAATATGTTTCCTTCTTGTTCATTCCCCTACCACTACAACACTTGCTAGCTTCTCACCTAGTACTAAGTTGGGTGTTCAATCTTTTGTTGATTCATTGTAAAAGTAGACAAAGGAGAGTTACTCCTGACTTCACAATCTAAGTAGGGGTACTTAAGTTAGTGTTAACTCAAAATAGACAAAGGGAATAAAGGATTCCTTTTCACAAGTGCAAACTCAGAGAGAACAAAGAATTCCTTTTTACAGGTGCTAGTGAAGACTTTGTGAGTCCTTTGGACAGCAAGGAGAACAAATAACTCAAGAAATTAATTCAGACTATTCACTGGAAGGACAAACACTTAAAACTAAAGCTTAATACTTTGGCCATAAAAATGAGAAGACAGTACTCATTGAAAAAGACTTTGACATTGAAAAAAATTGAAGGCAAATGAAGGGGACAACAGAGGATAAGATGGATAAGGTCATGGAACAATGAGCATAAGCTTGGACAGATTTCAGGAGATAATGGAAGATAGAGGGGCCTAGTGTGCTCTTGTCCATAGGGTCAAAAAGAATCAGACATGACTGACTGAATGAAAAACAACAGCCTCCTTGAAATCATTTTGCATTACTTGCATGCAGTTTATATTTATATACCTATGTATTTTGATATATATTCTGCCACACATTAAAATGTAAACTTAAAAAAAATTGTTTTTTCATGTTACATTACAAAGATTTATTCAAAGGTGCATGACCGCAAAGCCAGGCTATATACAATGGACATTTGGGAGCTAAGGGGATAATTGACAAGAGAACGTGTCAATTATCTTTTTCTTCCTTCCTTCTCTCCCTCCCTCCCTCCCTCTTTTCCTCCCTTTCTTCCTTCCTTCCTTCCTTCCTTCCTTCCTTCCTTCCTTCCTTCCTTCCTTCCTCCCTTCCTTCCTTCCTTCCTTCCTTCCTTCCTTCCTTCCTTCCTTCCTTCCTTCCTCCCTCCCTCCCTCTCTCTTCCTCCCTCCCTCTCTTCCTCCCTCCCTCTCTTCCTCCCTCCCTCCCTCTCTTCCTTCCTTCCTTCCTTCCTTCTTTCCTTCCTTCCTTCCTTCCTTCCTTCCTTCCTTCCTTCCTTCCTTCCTTCCTTCCTTCCTTCCTTCCTTCCTTCCTTCCTTCCTTCCTTCCTTCCTTCCTTCCTTCCTTCCTTCCTTTTAAAATTGTAATCAGAATGTAAACCTTTTAAAGGCAGGTCTATTCTTTTTCTTTTTTATATTCCCAAGACCTTATACATAGTAGCCCCTTAATGTTAGTTGAATTGAATTGTTAAATCAACTGCCAAGGAATACAAAGGGAGGCAACTGGGTAGCTCAGTGGATTGAGAGCCAGGCCCAGAGATGGGAAGTCCTGGGTTCAAATTTGACTTCAGGCACTTCCCTGGGCTAGTCATTTAACCTCCATTGCCTTATCTCTCTTCTGCCTTGGAACCAATAGACAGTATTGATTCCAAGATGGAAGGTAAGGATTTACAAAAAAAGGAGCAAAAAATAGACCTTCCCATCCTGTACCTCAGACATGCCATCTTAGTCCTCTTTTTACATCTCTCCCATTCTTTCCTTCTATCCTTGATTTCTGATTTTAATGAACTACCTATCTCCACAGCATCATGAGCAGTAAAGCAAAGGGTCCAAAACTTACCAATAGAAGACAAATAATTCTTGATTGTTACACATTTCATATCACTCCTGACCGTCTAACAAAAAAACAAAAGAACATTTTCTTCTTGTCATGGACAACTTGATTTCCTCATCAAATAGAGGACTAAGACTCAAGAGTTAAAGAAACCAGCTGATCCTTCCTTCATAACACCTTTTTGTCTTGCTATCTCAGAAAATATGAACCATAAATAGGTTCTCTGAGTCCTTAGAGGAGTCTACTGAGTCACCAAAATAACCTTCTATGTTGTCTCTTTTTTTGTTGTTTGCTTATTTGCCTGCCTTATTTTCCCCCTTTAGTTTAAAAAACTATTAATGTTGGGCTTTGTAACTGTGGTGAAGGGAGTATTGTTCCAAGCTTCAGGTTCCTTATGTAGCTGCCTTCAGAGTTGGCACAGGGCATCTTTCTGCTTTCAGTTCTTCCAAGGTGGTATAATGTAAGGAGAGATGTACTTAATATTCTCCTGGCCTGTGCCCTGGTCTGTGAGCAACCCCAAGCACTCTTTTATCCCTTGACTGTGGCCAGGGTCTCCTGTTCCCTGTGACTGCAACAGCTGGTATATGCTGGTGCTTCTCTTCACCTTGTTCCTGCACCTCTGGGCTGTGACCTGGTTCTGCATATGGGCAATGCAACAATAGTCTTGCACCCAGGGCCAGAAAAGAGACCCCTGTAATCTCCTTCTGAGCAGTTGTCTGATCTCCCTTAGCATCTGTGGATGAGAAGTCCCGAAGCTTTGTCTGATGCTTCAGTTGTGCCCAAGGCCAGTTGCCTAGGTAAGACCTGCCCTGATGCTCTATGTTCTACCTTGATGCATTAGATTCCTCATGCCAGCCTTCTAAGTTGTTTTGGGTTGAAAAATTATATCATATTGTCTTTTCATGGGTTATGCTGCTCCAGAATTTGAGGCATTATTTTATTGCTTTTTGGAGGGTAATTTAGTAGATATCAGATGGATCCCTGTACCTTTCTCACCATCTCAGCCCCCTTTTTAGGACTGAGATATAAACTGAGATATAAATCGTTTCTAATTCAGTGGCTATTGTTGAGTTTTCCAAGTTTGTGGGCATATTGATTGCAGCACTTTAAGAGCATAAATAGCTCAATTGGAATTCCATCACTTTCACTAGCCTTATTTTTAGCAATGCTTCTTAAGGTCCACTTGGCTTTATTCTCCAGGATGTATAGCTCTAGGTCAGTAATCACACCATTATGGCTATTGATGATGTAAAGATTTTTCTTTGAATAGTTCTTCTGTATATTCTTGCTACCTCTTCTATTTCCATTAAGTTCCTACAAATTTTGTCTTTTATCCTATTCATTTTTGCATAAAATATTTCCTTTATATCTCTAATTTCCTTGAAGTGATCTCTTATCTTTTGAATTCTATTGTTTTCTTTATTTCTTTGCATTGCTTATTTAAGAAAATCTTATTTCTCCTTGAATTGGAATTTCTCCTTGAACCTGGAATTTTTCATTTGGTTGGGTATATCTTTCCTTTCCTCCTTTCTCTATTGCTTTCCTTCTCTCTTCTGTTATTTGAAAAGTCTCATCAGAAAGCCAATTTGTTTTTTTGCTCTTGTTTTTCTTTGGAATATTTTTTTGTTGTCAACTCCTGTATAACATTGCAAAGCTCTGTCTATAGCTTTTTGGACACATCTGCAACTTTCAGCTTTGGTCCAACTTCCTGATTCTTTCTAGAGCTACTTGTAGTTGTTCTCTGTTCTTTCCCAGTAGTGTGTCAGACACTTTTTGACCTGAGGTGCTCATGTTCTGAAATAATTTTAATACTGTCCATGGGGTTTCCTTGACAAAGACATTGGAGTGATTTGCCATTTCCTTCTCCTATGAATCACCTTTTGTCAAGAGGGAATCTGGAAAGGTTCTTCTGAAGGAAGTAACATCTCACCAATGCTTTGAAGTTAGGGATTAGTGGAAGGTAAGGAGGCAATGCTTTCAACCTGCTCTGAATATATCTAGCAGGCCAGTCTAATTAGAATATCAGATGTATAAAGGGAGGTAATATTGAGGTGGGTTAAAATGTTCCACAAAACCTACCAGGTAGTTGTAAACAATCAAAAGAACATTGAAACAATAACTAGTTGATTAGCATGGGGCTACTTTTCATATAAATCTAAGGGTTGCTTAGATTTATACTTATAAGAAAACTCCTCATATTAATCTTTAAACATAACCTAGGTCCTTGGTTGGGGTGTCTGAACAGCAAGTATAGATGGTTCAGTTCCCATTCATACCTGACTAGGTTGAAACAATGCTGTTTGTATAATTGCTCTCCTTTGGAGTCTGTGCAGAATCAGGCAAATCTAATTTGAAGTTGCCCCAGGGTGCTTTACATACCATTAGCATCTCATTTACACTGCTGCTTTCACCCCCAGTAGGCCAAGAGAGTGAATCATATAGGTAAAGAAAGCCAACTGGACCAATGTGAACCATAGGTAAAGTGACTTCAGTTTCTTGGAAACACAGGGCAACAACTGCCCAAACGACTCCTTCTTTAGTAACTAATAAAGAGGGGTGGGGGTGGGGGGAAGCATTTCTAAAAACTTCTCAGAGTCCTTTCCATTGCCATGATCTTTCCACTGTCAGTTCTTGTTGTCTCCATGCCTTCCCATCAATAGAGCCATTCCACTGTCTTCCTCCTCTCAACAAAGCTTGCTCTCTGGCTATGGAGATTGCTCGTGTCATTAATTCTTTGGACAAGATCCCAATCTTGCCCACCACATCAATAAGTAATACTGTTGGAAAGATATGCCAGAGCCATGCTATTCTGAGGAGTTTGTATTACAAGGCTGTGCTGAAACCAGCTTCTATATATCAAAGAGAGCCACTGTTAAATTTGCCATTGTTAAATTTTTGGCATGATTATTTACACTAGGCAGACTGCAAATTTCAAGGACTGATTTATTGTTTTGTTGCTTGTCTAGGCTTAAGGAAATTATAATTATAATGTTCGTAATGCAGGTTAAACATAAAAGTGTGTCAGAGAGCAGATTGTGAAACATTTACTAGTAATATTTTAGAGGTAAACTAAGAGCCATGCAGAGACCGGGGAACCGAAGAGTAGAGGACTGTTTCGATCAGATTCCTGTTTAAAGAACAGCATTTAGGGGCTTGGAGGATGATTTGGAGTGTACAGACTAGGTCAATTAGTAGTTGAGAAAGGGATTAGATCCTGAACTAGAGTGGTGGCTGTGTGAGCCGAGGGCAGGAGATGGAGGAGAAAATTATCGTAGAGGTAGAATTCACCATAACTTGGCAATGGATTGTATGTAGCAGGAAGAAAACAGGACGACTGCAAAGTTGCAGAACTTGGGTAGTTTTCAAATGAGTTGTCCTGGGAGGATTACTGTCCCTACCCGTGCCCTCCAGTAAGATCCCATAACTGCAGGGTTAACGCGGGGTATAATTTATCAGGTAAGCACAGGCACATATACTTAAGAAGGGATGAGGGAAGGGGCGGGGCTTCGAGTCCCGTGGGTTCCAAAGCTTTAGCGGGCTGGTTGTGGAGTCACGTGACATCAGCGGAAGCCGTTAGATAGCATTGTAGGCCAGCATTGGCTAGGCTGTCCTGGTACACCTCTGAACGTTGGTTGGGTCCCTTGGGCATGGAGCTGAATTGTTAAGGATCCGTGTATCATCAGAGCTAGGGTCGGGTCTGGAGGAGCCTCCTAGGGCCTTGGCTCCCCTAGGCCTGGCCTTGTCAGTCGGCTCTCTGGCTCATCTCGGTTCCTCCTTTTGATGACCTGGAGTATTTTATCTAGGTTAGTGGGGCCCCCCTGCAGTTGACCCCACCCCCCCAAAACCCCAGTCGCCCAGGTCGGCCTTATTCCTCCCAGGCACATGCACCCAGCCTCTCCAGCTCTGGCTGTATGCTCCTGTGAATCTTGCTCTCTCTTTTCTGATGTTTGAGAAAGGACATTCAGTTATTTCATAAAAGGGAGGAATTTGGATTCCATATATGGAAAACGTTACCAGCACTAATGTCCCTAGTCACGGATAAACTCATCCCCAGCGGATCCACGGATAGATTACTTGTTTTAATTCCATATATATAACTTACAGGTAAAGACTTTTATCAGACATATTTGATAGCCTTGAGTTTTAAAATGTAATGGAATCAGGAAATGAACCCAGTTAATTTGTGGGGAAAGCATAAAATAGTGTTTATAAAATATCAGTGATGTCTCAATGTGGCATTGACATAACCTTAGTTCTTAAAGACTGGCATCAGAACAAACTTTAGCAGGTCACAGGATCTCAAATTTGGATCTGGAAGAGACCTTAGAGGTCATATAGTTAAACGCCAACATTTTCCATAAGAAAAGACTAAGAGACCAAGGGACAAACAGATATAAGTGGGTGAGGTAAGATCTGAACCCAGGTCTTCTTCAAATCCAATACTCTTTCCTCTAATCTATATTGGAAATCCTTATTTGTGTACTAGCCTGTGATCACTTTTATTTGAGTTCAAGAATAGAGGACTGTCATCCCTAAATATGTAAAGAATCAGTCTTTGCCAGTGGATTGAATTCTTTTGGGCATAGCAACCAACCCAAGGTGTATCTACCAAGATGTGTAAAGATTGCATTTTGCATCAATAAAAGGACCATGAGTCCTAAGAAAAATTCATTTTTCTGTTGCAAGTGATCGGGTTTCACATTTCTTACTGATGAATTCAATAATAGCTATGCTATGCATTGGGACAAAGATAAAATGAGAGTTCCTTTTCTCCAGGAGCTCACATTTTAGTGGCCAGAAACAGTATGTATACAACAGAAAAGTAAACATAAATAAACACAAGTTAATGTGAAGAAGGCTAGTGTTCTAGCAAGTGAAAGAAAGAAATTCTTATGGAAGAGGTAAGATCCAGCTTCATTCTTTGAAGGAAATGAAGAGAAAATATATTCCAGTCATGGGTCTAGAGATCTTATACAGAATCCTTAGCAATTTGTGGCCAACTTAATGGTGATTGGAATAGGATGATGCAGTCCTATGGAATGCTTAGAATTTGGGAATTGCTTGTTGAGACTTATTCTGGAAAAAATATTTAATATTATAATTAATGAGGGCAAGATGAACTTATTACCTTGAAGAATTCAGTAACAGAGGCTTGGGTAATGAATGACAATATTTCTTCTAGAATTAAGAAAAGAAAAATTGATTTTGGTGTTGACAATTCTTATTTCAACAAAGAGATTTAATGGAGCTCTTAGAATACAAAATATACACTTAACTTAAAAAAACTATACACTTAACTTAAAAAAACTACATTAAAATATTTTAAGTCTAAAAATCATAGGTCTAGAAAAAAATTATATGGTTTTGTAGTCTTTTAAAACTTTTTGTTAAACTTTGCTTCAGCTTCCTGATTTCCTTTCTAGTATAGAAAAACGATCACCAAAACACAGAGATTTAGCAAAAGGAATTATCTGTTCCTGACCTGACCATTCTATTTCTTTGTTTTCAAAAGTCATTTTAGTAGAAGAGTTCTATCTTGTTTCAAATTTAATATGCAATAGTTTCTTCAAGTTAACTTTCAATATCAAGGAATAGATATAAGTGGAAGTAAATAACAGGAGTCTATAAATCTAGAGTGTGTGATGAAATCTGGGAATCTGAACATGTGAACCAAGCCAGGGTTTTGTTATTCAAGGAAAAGGCATGCAAAGAGATCATCATTACATTAAAAACTAGGACATAGGGGAAAAGGATGAGTGGGACCATGAAGGACTCTTACTAAAGATCACAAGAGCACATTTTTTTTTAATAGTAAATCATAGTCAAGAAAACCAAATCTCATTCTATGGATCTACACAGACATTAAAATACCATAATTTATTTGGTATTATTTCCCAGATGATGAGCACCCCATTTTCCAGTTCTTTGCCACAATAAAAAGCACTGCTATAAATATTCTTGAATATATAAGCCTTCTTTCCTTATCTTTGATTTTCTTTTTTGTAGGAGGCAAAGCTCTTGGTCATAGAACAGCTGATGTTTGTCATGTAGCTCACTCCTCACTCTGAGGCCCCCCCCAAGATTGTTCCCTATAAAATCACTGATGTATGCATTTCCTTGCTGATTTATTATCCTATAGAATCTTTGTCTAAAGCTCAATGAGGTATATAGAATGCATTGTAACCTTAAAACCATTCTGTTTAATCATTACTTTTGTAAGGAATTAAATTTTATGGTTAGATTAAATATATGAGAATTTGTTTTTAAACCTTTATCTTCCATCTTGGAATCAATACTGTGTATTGGTTCCAAGGCAGAAGAGTGGTAAAGGCTAGGCAATGGGGGTTAAGTGACTTGCCCAGGCTCACACAGCTGGAAAGTATCTGAGGTCAGATTTGAACCTAGGACTTCCCATTTCTTGGTCCGGCTCTTAATCCACTGAGCCACCGAGCAGCTGCCTACTAAATATATGAGAATTTTAAGATGATACCGTGGTCGCCAGTTTTCAAATTAATACACCTCAAGTCAAAATGACTTTTAGTAGCTTTTATTTATAAAAAAAGGTAGAGAGAATGAAAGTAGAGAAATGAAAAAAGAAGATGGAGAACATACCTTTAACTGTGTATGTGAAAGCTTTTGAGAAATCCCCAGCTTGTTTAGTCCGCACTATAAAGTAGAAGCTATACTTAATAAACCTTGCCTTGAAAGCTATCAGCTTCTCAGTCTTACTGATCCCTGCTGTATTCGCATCATCCTTCTTATCACCTTTCGAGGACCTCTGATCACCATTGGGCTGAGTTTGACACTTTTTGTTACAAGTCTAGTAGTAGTACTATTGTTGGGTTACAATATGAATTGTTTAATGACTTTTTGGGCATAGTTGCAAATTACTTTCTGGAGTTGGCTATACCAAAAGCACATTAATGTATTTGTTTTTCCACATCCCCTCGAGCAATTGTTGTTTTACTTATTTGTCATTTTTGCCAATCTGATTGGCTTGAGGTAGATCTTCACATTTGTTTTAATATGCATTTCTCTTGTAATCTGAACCATTTTTTGTGTAGTTGTTGATAGTCTGTGTTTCTTATTTCGAGAACTAGTTGTTCATATTCTTTGGTCATTTATCAATTATGGAATAATTTGTTATTTGATATTTGAATCAGTTCCCTATATATCTTAGCTATCAGAGTTTATTAGAGGAACTTATTACAAATATTTAATCCCAGTTAATTGTTTGTCTTCTAATTTTAATTACACTAATTTTGTTTGTATTAAAGTTTTTCAGTTTTATGTAATCATGTTTTTAAAATGTTATTGCTTTTTGTTTCTCTTCTAGATTATTCTTCTTTTTTGTGTTTTTGGATTTCTGATCAGTAACATTCTCTTTTGAGTCTTTGATGAAATGTGTCACCATACATTTTCTCCCTTCTAATGATTTCTGCTGTGTAGGCCATAAATTCTTCTTCCTTCTATTTATCTTATAGACCATTCAAGTCTAAAACAGCTTTGGTTTCTTGCTTAGGTAAGAATCCACAAGATCCTCTAGCTCAGGGGTCCCCAAACTATGGCCCGCAGGCTACATGAGGCCCCCTGAAGCCATTTATCTGGCCCTCACTGCACTTCTGGAAGGGGCACCTCTTTCATTGGTGATCAGTGAGAGGAGTACTGTATGTGGCAAGGATGAAAAGCTTGGCATCGCTCACATACAATACTACTTCCATTGGCATAATCCTTTGTGTGGCGCCTTGTTCTGAGAGAAGGAGGCGCTGAGCAAAGGATTATGTGGCTGCACAATGGAAGACATAAGCATGGTGAGCAGCGATCTGGGGGAGGGGATTCTGCACTGTGTATACTGCTGCCTGGTATAGTAGTGGTGGTGATGGGCCTATTCAAGGTGTGACAGGCCCATCACAGCCATCGCTGCAGCCTTCGCTATCCCAGACAGAGGTATACAGATTTGTTCATAGGTTTTTGTTTTTTTTAATAGTTTGGCCCTCCAGTGGTCTGAGGGACAGTGAACTGGCCCCCTGTGTAGAAAGTTTGGGGACTCCTACTCTAGCTCTTCAAGGGTTGACTAACTTTCCTTTATCTTGCTGTATATATTGATAGATGTCTAAACTCTTTCCCCTGACCTGAATACCATTTCCCTTTCTGTTATTAATATTGTTTCTGTTGTTCTGTCTCTTTATGATCAAAGTCTTTAATTGAGTTTTCTTCCTCCTGAGTTTTTGGGTAATTTCTGCATTTAAAAAAATTTATTTTCCCTTATTGCTCACTTTCTCATTCCTTCCCCATTGAGGGCTGTTTCCTTAGGGGCTAGATCTTAAAGTTGTCTCAGTTGTACCACATACTGGACAATAATTTAGGTTTCTTCCTCTTGTGATTTTTTGGGGTTAAAGAACTGGACCTATTTGGATGCTGGGATTTTCCTCTCGGCTTTGTGCTTTGACATATAGTTTCCCCCCACCTCTGCCTATATATCACCTGTTCTATTTCCTTGTGATCAGAGTATTTAATTGAGTTTTCTTTCTTCTGAGATTTTTGGTTGGTTTTAGTTGTTTGTTACTTTCCTTCCCATTCAGCTTTCTGACTTCTTCCCTTTTGATGATTATTTTTATGGGAGTGGGATCCCAGATCTATCTCAAAGTCCTCCCACACTGGACAATTCATGATTCAATAGTCTAGGACTCTACATATTTTGGTTTTGGGAGGAATAGAACTGGTCTCAGGGGGATGCTAGACATTTTCCCTCAAGCTCAGTATTGTGCCTTATAACTTTCCTCCTCCTTTGCCTACTTGTCCTATCCCATTTCCCCTTGTTTTTATGTTCTCTGACTGAATTCTAGAGTGCTACTGCTTCTGCTAGGGTCATGTTCCTCATTGCTATCATAGCTTAGTAAATTTCTGCTGGACCTTAGTGTCAGGTGGTCCTAAGGGGTCCTGACAAACATTTGGGGTTCCTGAAGGGGTTAGGAGAATGAAATGTGGGGAGAAGGATGCCATATGTCAGGAGGGTCAATGAAGTTGGTATTAATCAGAGGCAAGGTTTATTGATCACAGCTAGTATTTTATAGAGAAAATTATGTAGGCAAAGGGATTAGGTAAACCTTTTACATGGATAATGGTTAGGAATGATTTACAATCTTAGTACAATGACTTAGTTTACCTCACCAAAACTTAGAGTTTTCTATAGGATAAGTCAATATGTCAATGTGTAACCATCTAGTCCAGATTCTCAGGGAAATGTTTGGCTTCAGTGGGTAGAACAAGGACAATCAGTTGTTGCCAAGTATAGGAGGAGTTTTGGTGGTCTCATGTGATGCCTAGGCTGCGTGACTGATTCTGGCCAGATCATGGCTTTAATTTTACTGGGGCCTACTCTCACTATTGGGGACTACACCTTAGGGCACTGGGTAAAGAGGATGGGATTTGATATGTAGAGTTGAGTTCTGTTGTAAGCACATGGGCCAACTCATATAACCCAGCTGTTGGAAGCATGGCGGCTGGTAAGGTATTGAATTTGTGTATTAAGGATTAGGATTAGCTTTTTCTATTACATATTCACTGAGTTTTTACTTTTGGGTTCTTGGTGTCTTGGGTTGCAGAGACAATTTTATTTTTGGAGCATAATTGCTTTATTTTCAGAGCATAATTCCTATCTTAGGTCATGAGTTTGTGAGGATCAGAGAAAATGTGTGTTCCTCCATATTTTTGGTTACCAGATCTAGAAGTCAATTTTAAGTAATCATAATTATTCATTGTATTTCTTACAATACAATGTTGTTGGATCCAGCTAGTCAGTTTCTGAGTTCAGATTTGAACCCAGGATCTCTCTTCTCTAGGCTTGGCTCGCAGATCCTATGTAATGCATAATTTGTGATTTTTATCTTTGTATAGTGGGCCATAAATGTTTTCATTGACTCACTGGTCAGTACAATATAACCTCAGGGTGGTGACTCCAAAGCTAAATGGATTAAATAACACAGGGCAGGGTCTCAGAAGGTTTAGTGGTCAGCAGATTGGAGGAGTTGGCCAGGGTGGATGATGGCCAGATGGTATATGAAGTATATTTTGGGGCTAGCTCAAAACAATGGGCTATGTATGTTTATACTGACTGTCTCACCAATTGCAATAGCAAAATTCTAGGGTAATGTTTCCACATCTGAGTGGATTAAGTCACCCAGGACATAGTTGTAGAGGAAATCATTGCCAAGGGGGTCTAGTGGGGGTGGGGATGTCCAGTTAGGATGTGAAACATGGTTTGGGGTCTGGGACTGGCTAGATATAAATTAGCCATATATATTTTCACTAGTTGACTCATGGCCCTAGGTTTGTTCTAACTTTCTCACTTTACCCTTGAAGAATTTGGGCTCATAGAAGTTAGGTGCTTTAGTTATAGAAATAGTAAATAAGGGGAGTAGAATTTGAACCCAAGTCCTTTGGTCCAAATCCAGTCATTTTCCCACTATACCCTTGCCTATAAGAAGCTCACATTTGACAAAAGAACAGTTGATACATGCAAAATATTGGCTTAAAAATCCTGTAAATAGTCTTTTTTTCCTGTTTGTGTTTTTTAACTTCAGGCTGAGAAATAATCAGAAAAGAGAATAAAGACAACACATAGGATTAAAAAGATCTCTATTATATTGACTGCTTCTCTCCCTCTTGCCTCTCTTAGCAAAAAATATTTACATTTAAATATTTTTGTTAAATATATGACTTTTATTTTTCTTTGGCTCCTATGTAGTGGTAAACTGCTCCTCAAAACAGAAGAATGTCCATGAGAAAGCAGTTTCAACTTCTTCTCTGGAAAAATTATATTCTAAAGGTAGGTATATGATGTGTCTGTCAAAAAATGTGGGGCTTTGGGAGAGACTAGTCATCTAAAAGAATTTTTGAAAATGTTGCTCAAAGAAATAAAACACAAGAACAAAAAAGCCTGATTAGCAAATGTAAAGTTTTCTAAATGGATGGTGTATCTGCATGTGTGTGTGTGTGTGTATATATACATATATACACACACATATATGCATACATACATATATAATCATCTGTAATTTTTAATGAAAATGTCTTTGATGGTGAATTTACTTTTTACAGAAAAGATATTGGAGCCCTTCCACATGACTATCATTTCAGTTCTAATTTTTCCTTTTTTGATCATAATTTAGTGATCCTAGAGAAGAACCCTTTCATATGTTTTTTATTTGGGGCTGTTTTAATTTAACATGAAACTTTCTATTTTTTTTTTTTTAGAAACGCAAGATCCTATCAAGCCTCTTGGAAATCTTACTGCCACTGGTATTTTCTGTAGTTTTAATTTCACTTCGTTTGAGGAGTAAACCAGTAAATGTGGATGCTATAAAATATCATCCTATTATTCTTGATGATCTACCCAGTAGTTTCATGGAAAGGTTTCCACCAGGTTTATTTATCCTAGCTTATATCCCTAAGAACGATGGTGTTTTGAAGACAATTGCTGAGAATATGGTAAAGCCCTTCAAGTTTCGATTACTAGGTGAGATTTTGGGGAGAAAAAGAGCCTTTTTGTAAAGTATTTAAAAGTTGTTTTCTGGGGGCAGTTAGGTAGCTCGGTGAATTGAGAGTCAGACTCAGAGATAGGAAGTTCTGGATTCAAATATGACCTTAGACACTTCCTAGCTGGGTGACCCTGGGTAAGTCACTTAACCCCCATTGCCTAGTCCTTACCACTCTTCTGCCTTGGGATCAATACACAATATTGATTCCAAGACAGAAGGTAAGGGTTTAGGAAAAAAAAAAGTTGTTTTCTAATTTTTAAATGTGTTTTATCCTGGACCTTTAATCTGATATAAGGTTTTAATCTCATTACCTCAAATATATATATATGTGTGTGTGTGTGTGTATGTACACATATATAAATTATGAAATTGAAAGTATAGAAACAAAATTAAGCTAAAATAATTTAAGAGTCTTGAGATCAAAGCAATGCCATATGTTTTGAGGCCAGCATGCAATTATCAACAAGTTATGATAATTTATTAGTAATGATTAGAAATTAGTTCTATTTTATTATTATTTTTTTTGAATATACTTTCTTCTTACTCTCTGGTAAGATTCCTAGCTTTCTTTCTTTTTAAACATTATTTTATTTGGTCATTTTCAAAGTAGTTCTATTTTATTAGTAGTATCCCACAGTAGATTGTCTTTATGAAATCTTCATATAAGTAATTTACAAAACTGTGAAGATAAACATTCTGTGAGAAAAGTTAATTTTTATACTTATTGTTAGGAACATAGAACACATTTTCCCATAGTGAAGAAAACATGTATAAATGGTTAGATTTTTCAGGTTAGTTCAAAGAATGTTAATAATAAGTTAATTTTGTGGGTCAGCAAAAGAAGACCATTAATACTAACATAATTGCTTACACCCATATTACACCCATAACATACACCATACTTTCCTTATACTAGGCCTGAGAGTGCCAGAGTACAAGTGCTATTTACTCTTTTCATCCCTATGTTGTCAGGAAGTAAGTAAAGGGACATGACTAGTGATGACACTAGTAGCATGAATTCAGGCTTTCTCATTCCAAATCCAATTTTGTCTCTCATTTCACAGGTTCTCAAATCTCTTCTATTTTGGGGATTTCTCCAAAATTTCATACATCTTATCATTCCCAGAGTTCTGGTTAATTTGAGTGCATGAATAAAAAGTTGAAATCCCTTACACCAAACTGCTCAGAAACCTATCTTAATTGGCTAATATCCTTACCCTTGATTTGTTCCATCTACAAAGTAGACCAAGGTTGGAATTACATATGTCTTTTTATGAAATGCTTTTTGGACATCCTTCCATGAAAGCAAAACTTTTTCCTCTAGTATAAACATCATTACTTGGTGGAGATACTCCAGTTGCATTATATATATGAGAATTGAAACATAGACTAAGAGGACTCCATGATGAAGGAGCAACAGTATAAACAGGGCTTGTAGACTTTAAGCTCTTAGACTATTTACCTGGTGACAAAGTCTATATAAAGAACTTCCAATGAACTAATGGAATTCAACCTGCTTGGGGAAGTTCATTTCAAGTGCTATTGACTATCCCAACAGCTATCAAGATTGGGGAAAAGACTCTTGGATTCATTGTTTACTTGTAAAACAGTGCCATATTCTGATACATGATACCCTTTTTATTCTGGATAATCCTTTTAATTACACTTATAACACCATATTATTACAAAAACACACACCATAGTAACAGAACTGTTGAAGGATGTGGACATATGGGTGTATGGCTTACCTTTATTCTACTACTCATTGCAGCTCTCATACTTGGGTTGATTTATTGTTCAGACAGAAACACAAGACTTCCTCCTGCCCTTATTGTTGCTTTATTACCTACCATTATTACTATATATTGCTTACCATTTGTTTGTCCCAATTCTTATGTATGTTGTAGATTAGGACTCAATAAATAAAAGTTTCCTTTCATTGTGGTCCTAATAGTTTAGTATGTTATCCAGATATTGATCCAGGTGGCATGATGGTTTATGATACTTCTTTTTGGAGACCTCAACAGAGGCCTATAAGTGTAGCAGTTAAAAATTAGTTTCTCTGCTAGAAGTATTATATTTTATGAGGTTTATTAAAGATTAAGAATTTAAGAAAAAACAAGTAAGAAATCACGTGCCTAGGAGGGCTGAAAGGCCCATTCAGTTTCACTTACATCATGAGAGATGCATCTGCTTGGAAGCAGAAGTAGGAAGAGAGATCAGTAGGCTTTTATAGCCAGTTAAATAGAAATTTTGATCTCACCCAGGTGAGGATCTCAGTGAGATTACAAAGCATTCTGGGAAGTGGCTAAGGACTTCTGGGGATTGAAGTCTAGGGTTCAAATCTCCATTTTTACATTTCCCTGAATGATCCTCTTTGGGGAAAAAAATCTTTTTTCCCCAAAAAGGATCATGAAAACATAATCAACTTAAGGATTACAATAATTTGAGGATAAGAGAAAAAAAACCAAAACCAATAATCGCTAGACGTATTGACAAAAAGCCAGTTAGGGGGCAGTCCCCTTTGGCATGAAAGTATACATACAAATAAATGTTCAATCAACCACACCCAAAGTTCATTCTTGATCTTGTGCAGCTTGTGGTCTGGAGGCTTCTTCATGGTGTCTTCAACAGTTCAGTTTCTGGATTCAGAGAGGTATCATCTTTCTTTACCTAAAATTCTTCTTAAAAGGAATTTAAACTTTGCAATTTAAATAATAATATTTTTTACATTTCCCCATCTTGAGGGTGATTGAAAAATATAGGACCACTTAGGGATGCATGGCTGAGGTATGAGGTATATGAATCAATTGGCAAGAGAAATTAAAAAGACATCAGAAAAATCCAAATAAAAAAGAAAATTACTGGATGAAACTATAGACTATCAAAGTCTTATGTGTAAAATTTAAGTGAAGGAAAAATAAATCTATAACAGGTCCTTGAATCAGGGCCCAATTAAAATGATTTAAGCAATGATGCATTTACCCAGTCAGTAGCCAGGACTATAGAAAGTTACCACATTATGAAAGACAAAAAAGGGACCAGATTATAGGAGCCAGGTAGGAGCCAAGGTTTGGGATACTCATCTGAAAGTATTTTCAGAGTGAGTGTGAGTGTTCGGAGTGAGGCCTATGTTGTAACAAATGTTAAACATAGCAACCTCGAGTCTTCACACTAGGTTCAAGACCTTTGTATTGGCTTAGAGGTGCATTAATCCATCCTGGGTTGGTTTAACTTTGGCCCTATGCAATGAAATGATATCTTGTTCTGGAATCAGACAGAATTATTAAATAAAGTCCCATAATTTTTTAAAACAATTTTTAAAACATTTTTATAGTCTCAAGCTTTTTGACATTACATCAACATTATAGCAATATATCTTAAACTTATATTACTGCTAAATTAAAAAGTTAAAGAAAATCTTAATGCTGGTGACATGTGCTTCAAATATAAAAAGGAGAGAAAAAATAAAATAAAAAACCTGAAATAGTATATTGCACATGCAAGAAAAATATAATAAAAGAGTTTTAAAAATAATTCAAAAATGTATCTCATAATCATTGACACACTGTGTCAGCTAAGAAAATATAGAAATCAAGGCTTTCTCACCAAAAATGAGATTTGTTTCTTCTTCATATCTGGCCATGATCCACTGTGAGTATAAGCAAATGAATTGAACAAGGTAACATTTTTCATTTTTAAAGGACAGTAGTACAAATGTGTAGGAATCTGTATCTCCCAAATTCTCAATAGCCCAATTAATTACAATAGCTAACAAACACACTATCATATTTCACATAAGTTGCTGTATGACATTTTAAAAAACCTATGAACTGATTGATATTTGTCACAATTTTTACAAATATAGAAAATCTTTCAACCTTGGTAAAAATATTTTTAAACAAAGTAAAACTTATTTTGGGTTTAGAACATTATCAAGAAATCTAGATATCATTCTGGTGGAAGTAAAGTGGTGAGCTGAAGAGTTATAAATGAGAGGTGCTCCTTTTTTGGAAGCTTATTTAGGGGTACAAATGCCCTGAGATTAACTACCCAACTTCCATTCACATATTTAGAAATGTGGGAAGGTTGGAGATTATAAAATGTATTTCACTTCAGCTGTTAAAGTGGGCCTTACCTCGTGGTAGGGGCAGGCAAAAATGACCAGAGATTGGTAAAAATTTTCTAAAAATCATGTCTAAAAAACCCTTAAAATCAATGGAGATATTTAGCACAGTAAATTTTCCAAAGGTTGTTATAGCAATTTTTCTGATGGAGTCCATCTATCCTCTATGTGACAATTTACAAAGTCAAAAATAGAAAGGCTGTTTTTTATATGGGATTACTCAATGTTTGTTCAGTATGGTCATAGGGGAAAAGCAACAGAATATAACAGTAGTTAAAGCTAAGTACATTAAAATGAACAGTATAACATAATAATATTGAATGCAGTGATATATAAACTTAAAATCACAAAGTTAAATCATAAACAAAACAAACAGTAAAATGCAATAGAATACAGAGATTTTTATAAAACAGTGGAGTCTGAAATTCCTTAAAATATAACCTCCAGTCTTTCTAAAGTTCCTTGGTTTTTTATCCATTTAGATGCCTATTGTCAGAAGGCAGATTGGTAATGGTTAGGCAATGGAGGTTAAATGGCCTGACTGGGGCCACACTGCCAGGAAGTCTCTGAGGCCAGATTTTAACCCAGGACTTCCCGTCTCTAGGCCTGGTTCTTAGTTCACTGAGCCACTGAGCTGCCTCCTCAAATTTTGCTAAAGAGTTGCCAGGAACTGAATTTTTCCCCTGGTACGCAGGTGAAGTAGATAAAATTATCAATATAGTTAAAAGATATCCTTTTAAATACCCCATTGCTTGTAAGTTCCTGTTTGGAAAAGTCTCTTCCTTCTTTCCCTTTCTTTCTCCCCTTCTGTGATCCACCCCCGTTTTTTTGTTACCAGCTGGTTTTTGATCCTGAAGAAATTGGGTCTGCTACCCAATTTAGCTGGGCCAGGTCAGTGAGAGAGAGACCACCGGGGTGGGCAGGGCCAGGGCCAGGACAGCAATGCAGGCAAGCAGGGAACCAGGTGAGTGGCAATCTGGGTCAAACAACAAATAGGTCTCGAGCAGATGGCTGCAGGCAGGAACACAGGCAGGCAGGAAGGAACCCGAAATATGTGCTGGGAGCCAGGCCAGTGGGAAGGGCTCAAGAAAGTCCAAATTGGATGGCTGCAGGCCAGAGCTGATCGAGACAATTTTCTAAAAAAGCATCTTGGAGAAACGTGGCTTAGAAAAAACAAACAAACTAGGCACTAGCTATTAAAGGCTGATCAGTAAAGAAAAGAATCAGAAGATTGAGAGTTTTTCGTTTTTCTGACGTGGTAAGACAAACTGTTAAGATTAAAATCGCCAAACTGTGGCAGGTAAAGATTAGTTTCTCTCTAGAAGTATTATATTTCATGAGGTTCTGGAGATTGAAGTCCAGGATTCAAATCTCCATTTTTTACATAAGGCAGATATCTTTTTACATCTTTTATTCCTAGTACCTTTTTCCTTCTTGCAACAGTTGTTAGTACTGCCACTCCTTCCATAGGATCAGATTATGCAGATGAATCCACCTTAGGAAATATGATTGCTGTCACTTTGATAAACCTAATCTCTATATGACCATTGAAGTGTTGATAAGTTTAATTATTCCATTACTTACAAATAGTAGTTTTTACTTTGTCATTTTGCTTATTTAAAGGAAATCGAGGAATGCCCTTCTCATACATGGGTTCTGACACTACCACTTGCAGTTGCTATTTTGCAGTCTTTGATTGGAATGTCTTATTGATATGGAATGTATAAGCATAGAACAAAAATTCTAGACCTTGCCAGAATCCAGATTTTTTAGAAATTGGGCTGCCAAATGCCTTTTTCACCTTTTGTTTTTACTACCTGTGAGATCACAAATGATACATGGAACTTGACTTAGAGTCTAACTCTTTAGCTCAAGTGATTATGAAATTTTATTTTCTAAGGAACAACAACCAAAAATTCTGAGATACTGGCTTCTGGGAAAGAATATCAACTTATTGATTAGGCTGGTATCAGCCAATAAATTAGGTGGTCTCTTAGTGATCAAAGGCTCACAAATCCCCCTGGCCCAGGTCCATAAATGCAATTCAGTAACTCATTATTTGGCCCCTTCCTTGGGCATTCCAAGACACCAAGACATCTTTAATTATTAAATAGTAAATTAGGAGATGTTTCATAAAAACTCTCAAGCCTTCCCTGTCCCTTAAATGATGGCAGACAGTCTTGCAGCAAGATGAGCTCCTTTATCTTCCTTATCTATTAACCAGTCTTTATGGGTGGGGTTGGGGGAGGGGGGAACATTCCTTGGAATTGTTAAAAATGAAGGAAATGTGTACTGTGATAATTAAAATGTTTGGGAGCAAAGGAATATATATATATATATCAATTATGACCACTTAAATATGTTTTCTACTGTGTCTTGGTTTTATATAAATATAAGTTGGTCGCCAGGGAATATATTCCCAATTTATGAATATGCCCAAGCCAACTGGGTTTTATAGAGAAATTTAATTTATAATACACTGATTAATCAATAGAAAAAGAGAGAAAGTAAGAAAGGAATAAGAATGAATAAATCAGTCAGTTGGTTTTATCACTCACCCAAGATCTCTCTAGGTAAGGCTTCTCATGCCAACTTCAGGCTCCACCTTCAAGAGAGCCTCCTTTCAAGAAATGTTTCCAGAGAATTCTCCTCCTTCAGAGCCAGCCTTCTCTCCTGGTCCTCCCACAGAGCATCCTCCTCAGTCCTCCTTCAGAGCCACCTCGCTCAGAACAAAACCTCCTCCCTCTCTCCTCAGACCCCGCTATCTTTAAGGAAACCATCTAAGTTCCCTCCCCTCAGTTCTCACATCTACCAGTCATTGTCGATGTCTCCCCTGTGCCAATGGTGGTTCTAGTTTAACCCAGGACCGCCCAGAGGTCTGTGGCTTTGCACATGTCTGTTGCAGGTCATATTCTCAAATAATTAAATCTTGATCCTTTGCTGCAGCCCTTCCTAAATCCTGTTACTCTGAGTAGGGTGGAGATTGGAAGTTCCAAGATCTGGTTCTGTCATTCCAAGTATCTCTATTGTATCAATTCTAAAATCAATCATGACTCAAAGAACTTCCTGTTCTATGCTTAAGCATAGGTCAAAGCCCTTTCCATTGTTCAGCAAAAGGTTTCTGTCCTAAAGCAGTTCCAAGTAGGGAGGAGAAGGATCCTCCCATGACAAGGGGGTTCACATTCCAAGAGTTCTTACTATCAGTAGGAAATTTTTTCCAAGGATGAAACTTTCCAATGGTGAAATTTCCAACATTCACAAGTGTGACATGGAAATCACTTTAAAAGACTGATATATATTAAATTAAGGTCGCCAAGGAATTCAGCTATGTAATTCCTAAATGAAAACTCAAGTCAGCAGTCAATCTTTTATGGAGTTTAATTACAATAGGAGGAAGAAAGGAATTAGAGATAGAGAGAGAGAAAAAGGGAGAGAAGGGAATAGGGCTTAAATACCCCTTCTGTTTAGGCTGGGCCAAAAAGGCCCAAGCCCTTAGATAGCTGGGGCAAAGAAAAGAGATCAGTCCCTATTACTCACGTGACCAAAATGGAGAAACAGTCTCAGAGGCCCCCACCTTCAGCTTCCTTCAGAGCAAGCTTCTCAGAGCACACTCCCACCACCCAGACAAACTCCTCCACCACCACCTCCGACTCTTCAGCCCCCCCTATCCTTAAGGAAACCATCCAAGTTCCCTCCCCTTAGTCCTCACATCTACCAATCACCTGTCCATCAATTTCCCTGTGCCAATGGAGGCTTTAGCTTAACCCAGGACCGCCCAGAGGTCTTCTGGCTTTGCACATGTCTGTTGAACGTCATATTTTCAAATAATTAAATCTTTGATCCTTTGCTACAGCCCTTTCTAAATCCTGTTAACCTGAGTAGGGTAGAGATTGGAATAATTAAATTTTGATCTAGGCTGCAGCCCTTACTCAATCCTGTTAGGACTGAATAGGGTGGAGATTGATTCCAAGTATCTCCATTGTATCAATTCTAAAATCAATCATGACTCAAAGAAATTCCTGTTCTATGCTTAAGCATAGGTCAAAGTCCTTTCTATTGTTCAGCAAAAAGTTTCTGTCCTAAAGTAATCTTAAGAAGGGAAGAGAAGGAACCTCCCATGCCAATGGGGTTCACATTCCAATAGTCAAGACCCACTATCAATAGGAAATTTTTCAAGTATGAAATTTCCCAATGGTGAAATTTCCAACATTTATAAGTCTAAGAAATTTTGAGGTTTACAATCCCCCCTGATGATCATTGGGAGACTAGTCTCCCCATTGATCATTTAACATAATCATTTTGTAGTTCTAAATTCACTTCTAACTAAAGATATACACAATATTCAATTTTCTAAGAGAAATTAGAATAGTGAGAGAGGAAATAGAAAAGAAAAGAAAGCAAAGCCAATGTTTTGCTAGGCGCATTGACAGAAAGCCAAATTAGGGGCAGTCCCTTTTGGCATAAATGTGTACAGTTACAATAAATGTTCAATCAAAAGTTCAGTCCAATCAATCACATCCAAAGTTCATTCTTGATCTTCTTGATGAAGTGTAGGTTTTCGGCATCTTTCTGCAACAGTTCATTCTCTGGATATAAAAGTTTCAAGCTTCTTTCTTGAAGATCTTTTCTCGAACAAAATCAAAATCTTTGAATTTTTTTTTTATAAAAGTAAAATCTTAAACAAAATTCTTGGATTTTTATAAAAATACAATCTCAAACAAAAAAAAATTCAAAAATTCTTAGATTTTAAATTAAAATACACAAGTCTAAGAAATTTCAAGGTTTACAGGACAAAGGCCAGAGAACTGATTTGAGCCTCTAATTCAAAACTTAGATATAGAAATAATTCAATATATATTAAAAATAAATCCTTTTGGTCCCCCCGTGATTCTTATTGAGACTTCCTCAGTTTTCCCTACGAGTTACCTCAAATATGGTACTTATACATTTCAGGACTGACTCACTAGAATACATAAGAACCTAAAGGTATGCATGGGTGTTTCTTAATATGATGCCCAAAACTGATTGATAGATGCTTGGACAAGGGCCATTCCCCCTCTGGCATAAGGGTCTTACAAGCAAAATAAAATAATGGTGCATAGGGAAGACATGAAAGAGATAAGTAACTTAACCCCCATTATCCAGTCTGTTATATCCAAGGACACAGAGTCTAATGATGCAGCTGTCTGATTTCTGGACACATCTTCTATTGCTGTCATTTCCCCTTTTTTAAGGCTTTTTGGAATCATACTTGTCCTCAGAGCCACAATTTATGTGGCAGATCTCCTTTTCTGGGTTCCAGGCCTTGGTAACAGTTTTCTCTAAAATTTATTGAAAAATAGATCTTAATACAACTTAATACAGTTACTAAAATTTTGCATTGCCAATAGCTAGGTCATATAGATGTAATGACTGTAATCTTATTAATATAAAGGATATTCAATTATAAATCTCTGTGCTAGTGAATTTGCATTTCCCATATTTCTTACCAGTAACAAGACTGAAAGGAAAAGAATCTATGAGGATCTAACCATTAGAATCAGCTTTTCTCATTAAAAAATTTGATATGTACCCAATTTCTATAGCTTAATATTAGAACATGCTCAATGCTTTTATATCCTGTTAGGAACAATATTTGACATAAATATACATATAATATATATGATTAAAAAACATAACTGTAATTATTTACTCAAGTTATTCATTTTAATATTCTTAGTCCTACCTTAGGATGAGATTCTGCTAAGGATCTTATCCTATACATGAGCACATAGATGACAACATTTTCTACAAAAATGTGGCATATATACATAAGCTTGACGACTACATAAATGAATTTACTCAAAAGGTATTTTACCTTTTTGGTATAACAATAGGCTTGGGATAAGATTTGTAAAAAGGGTAGACAAACACATTGTATCAAGTTAATTATCTAAAGTAAAATATGTTCAGTAACCAACCCTGCTCAAATAACCTAGATAAACAGCCACATAGACTACTGCTCTTAGGTTTTCTTCCAAACCTTTGTGTAATTTCCTTACATTACTGAATATATCCTATTAAAAAATGTGATTCCTACAGCAAATAACAAATCTCAAGCAGAATTCGATGTATCTAAAGGTAACAAAAGATAAACTGTAAAATTCTTTAAGTAATTGTATAAAAATCCTTTGACACTAAATAGAAAATTTTTCTTCTGTAACTTCATTAAATAGAGGAATTATATCTTATTTTTACTTGCTCTCATATCATTATATGATTGTCTAATTATTCTTATACCATTTTGAGATATTTGAAGGGTCTTAAATAATTAATGACAGACAATAAGACCAAATACTTATCTACTTAGTTGTGCTAGGAATATTAAAGGAATAGTTTAGATTTTACAAATTGGTTGGCATCAATGTATTTAAGTCTTAGTCTATTAGATTTAATATTGTGTTCATTTCACTGATCACTGAAAAAGAGGGACATGGCCATGGTAAGGGAAAATAGACCCTTAATTTGATGTAAATTCCAAGAGAGAGTCTTAGAGATAGCTAATTGAATTGACAAAAATTCCATGAGCCAGACTCAAGATCAGCTTGGTAGGAATATTTTCTATTCAAGAGGAAATGTCATACCAAGGAAGTCAAGGCAGGAGAATCCTACCACAACCAAAGCCCTCTCCCAGCTCCTTCTTTGAGACAGAACTCCACTGAAAGTCACAGAGATGGCGCCATGAATTATTGGCTCAATAGCACATGTTGAGGATAACTGGAATCAGACTCAGAATAATATCAGTTACAGTTTCATAAAGTTACAAATAGTAACTTAAATTTTAATTTCTTACTTTGTATTACAATAATAAAGTTTTACCAGGCCTTAAAATCATGCTCACTCTTTCTTTTAGAGGGTATGAAACCTGGTATGAAATCTATTACTAGAAAAATCAAGGAAGTAATTATGTTTTGGAATTCCACATAGCCAATGAACATATGATATCTTTCTCAAAATTCCAGAAAGATATTGGCCAAATGCTAGTAATCTCTAGAAGATATATAGACATTTAGTTCCAGATTATAATTCTACTGTAGAAACAACTTCATAATTCACAATAAAACAATTCTAAAAGATAAATTCTTTTTTTTAAAACCCTTACCTTCCATCTTGGAGTCAAAACTGTGTATTGGCCCCAAGGCAGAAGAGTGGTAAGGGTTAGGCAATGGGGGTTAAGTGACTTGCCCAGGGTCACACAGCTGGGAAGTGTCTGAGGTCTGATTTGAACTCAGGACCTCCCATCTCTAGGCCTGGCTCTCAATCCACTGAACCACCCAGCTTCCCCCTAAAAGATAAATTCTTAATTACTCTCCCATTTGATAATTATTCTTCCTCTAATCAGAGAGTAATTATAATGGAAAAGGGAATGAGAATTTAACTTTTTGTTATTGTTCTTGAGCAAACAAGGAGATTAAATAGATCTCTTAAATGTTCTCCTTAAAAATATAACCAATTAAATATTTGATGAGTTTTAATATTGATGTGTGATGTATCTAAGATCAACAAATTGTTTTATGACTTCCATAAAGAATAACTGAATTACTTCAGAATAAAACTTAATGCCTCAAAATTAGACTTAGAATTAGAATAAAAATTCAGAACGATATTACATGTGACCAACAGATTTAATGAAACAATATCACAATTTTACAAATGTATATGTATAATTTTTGTTTACCTTTGTTTAAGATAGGATTTTGATAAGGGAAACATGAGGAAAAAACATATAAAAATCTACTTTATTATTTTGGAAGGGAAAGGAACAAGGGCTTAGGGATTTACTTATGCTTATTCTTATTAAAAAAAACTAACTAAGTATGCTAACTAGGTTACTAAACTACAAGCACTTAACAAAATATCCAAATATCACAGCAGGGGTCTAAAACCAGTTAGAGCCAGGCTCTGTTGTTGTTAGATGTCCAAGTCCTGATGTCCAAGTGAGACTGAATGCTGCCAGCAGCTAGATACAGGAACATTTCCTCAGTTCAACACAGGGACAATCCTCTTGATACTTTCCTCTTGACTTCCTCAGGAGATCAGCAGAAAAGTCCATTGGGGGCAAGATGGGAGTCTTCGCAGATCTTCCAGCTCAGGCTCCCATATGACCCTTGGTCACATGCCATTGTCAGTCATACCTAAGTTTGCACTTTTAAGTTTTTGCGGTTTTGCAAATTGCAAACCTTTCCATCTTTTATCACACCTTTTAAAAGTTCAGTTCACAATATAAAACAATGTCCAGATTAAGGAGAAATTACTTTTCCACAGTATATTTTTACAATAGTCTATCAAATTTCACCTTATCATAAATGAGTTTGAATCATGAAAAAAGACTTATTAAAAATTTAAAAAATTTTCTTATGCAGAATTGCTTTAGCTTATTATCTTTTGCATTTTAAAAATCACCTCTGAAATCCTGTATAAAGTTATCCAGTATGAAGTAATTACATTCCATTAAAGAAATAATAATAATAGTAATAGTTAACATGCATGTAGTGCTTGTCATATACCATGCAGGCTGCTAAACCTTTTATGTGCTAACATTTTTATATTACCCCTTTGACAGAAGTGAAGAGACATGGCAAGTAAAATTATAAAGACTGGATTTTAACTCAGGCCTTTTCTAAATTCATGTATTTCCTAGAATTATCATGAAAAAAAACCCCACCAAATAACAAATGTCCTATGATTATTATTTTCATTGAGTTTCGATTTAACAAAATTATAACCCAATAGGAGAAGACACTTCACTGTTAATGAGACCAGCATATGATTTAGTTTCAGTACCAAAATAAATCTGGAATTAACATTTAAATCACAATTTATCAAAGTAGATAAAAGCTGTTAACATTGCAAAAAGAAAGGAAAAAAATTCTATTTTTATCAGTACTCAACTTAAAAATTTCCTGTTCCCTATGACCCATTTCTTTTCAAAGAGCTGGATCAATTTTTGTCCCCATCCAAAGGCCCACTAAATTCCCTTTGACCTTTTGAACAACCGCTGAACCTTTCTCTACTTATCTCAGAGGCTTTCCAGATAAATAGCTTCATTTTCCCTTCTTCTCAAGCTTCTAGAGCCAGGAATTTCAGGCTGCAAAACCACACAAGGTATACCACATAAAACCATACCTGTCTTTCTTCATATTATGATCTGAGCCACCTCTTATTGCCTATAGCAGTGATGGCGAACCTTTTAGAGAAAGAGTGCCAAACCCTGCCCCTACCCCACCTCCCAGAATGAGTGCTGTGCCTGCCTGCTCAGAGACCAAGTGTTGTGCCCCACTTCCACCCTCCACTTTGACCCCTGTCTCACCCCCCTTACCACAGACGGGAGGGAGGAAGCTCTTCCATTGGGTTGCTGGGCAGAGGGGCAGGTGATGATGGAGGAGATGGGGAGGAGATGGGTGGAGATGGGGAGGAGAGTGGCCCCAGGGCTCCTCTCCCCTCCAGCTATGTGCCATGCTATGAGCTATGCTCCCCTCAAACCTAGCTCCTCTCCAACCCCACCAGGGAGGTTACTTTTGCCACAGACTCAACAGGTTGCCATCTGCACTGCACCTCACAGCAGGTGAGCCTCCACTCCCCTTACCCCAAATGGGAGGGAGGAAGCACTTCCATTGGACTTCTGGGCAGAGGGAAGGGGGAAGTGAGAAAGTCCTTAGCAAGTGTAGGGAGGGGGAGAGGAACAGCTCTGCCCTGAGTCCCTCTAGTAATGAACTCTGGCAGATAGGTGTGCCCACAGAGAGGGCTCTATGTTCCCTTTTTGGCATGCATGCCATAGGTTCACCATCACTGGTCTATAGAAACAATCCTTTTATGCCACTAATTCTTAATTTCTTATACCTGTGTTTCTCATCAGCCCTCTCACAAGTTAGAAAGCAAGAGGAAATGGTTCTACTCTGTTTCCCATTCTAGCTAGATAGTTCTGTTCACTTTTTAACCTACCAGTTTTCTTTATTCCATATTATCAAAAGGTCAAAACATCAGATAAGATAGTAGATATTTCCCTCCCCAAATTATTATTGTAATCTCAATGAAACAAAATATAGTCATCAAAAATAGCAGCTTTTTCTAAACAACCCTTTTAAACCACTGACCAAATATCCTGCCTTTGCTGAGGTTGCCTTAAAGTAAGCTGGGCAATACTAAAATATTAAAAACTACTGCTTTTAAGACTTCTTTCTGCAGGAAAGTTTCTAAGGAATTTGATCTGATGCTGACAGGGTGTGGCCCATCTGAGGGATTCCACAGATCAGAATGAGAATTAATACAATATTTCTTAGCACAATAAAATAAAGCACTAAAGATCTTAGTAACCAAGATTCATTTAGTGTTTGATAGACTTCATAAAGCAAACCCTGAAGCTAAAGCAAAACTCTTTATGAATGACTGCTGATTGCCAGATGCTTATCTGACTTTGCCTGCAGCAAACCACTACATCTAATCTAGTCTTATATCAATATTTCTAATGCCTGACACCTTGCTTTAGAACCAATTAGCAGAGAAAAATCATACTTATTCTAACAACCTCACTAAGATAACTCCAATTATACATGGATCAAATGATATCACAAAAAATACTAAATTATTTCTGGAATTTAGCTCTGATTTTATAATGCCTAATCACTCTTAAGGTTCACAAATTTCAGCTAATTTAAGGACAAATTTAAAATGGTTATTCCTTATTTTTGCCATAATTTCTTATAATAAAGAGTTAATCAAATCTAAAGTTTTATAACTGCTAATATAACTTTCTCCTCTTTTTACTTTGGAATCACTCATCCTATTCTACATATTTCAAATAACTTCCTCAAATCTTTCTTCTTTTAACTTTTTTTTTTTACCATTCCTCAGGTGGCCCCTTATTGAGAAGAATTTTCCTATTAAAATCATAAACCTTCACATAAATATCACAACACATCCAAACTTTAATTTAAGATAGACTATAGTGAGAAATTAAACAGTGAAAGTGAGTCCCCGTCAAGGAAGCAAAGCCTAATGCCAAGTTACAAAGCACTTCCTTTTATATAGGGCCAGTTTGGAATTCTTAGCAGTCAGGAATCTGACCTAGATATCTGGGTCCATCTGGCCTGGCCTCCTGGGTTGTCTTGTTTGTATATCGACACCAAGAAGTTCAGGCTACCAAATCTTCAGAGGAGGCCAGATCTTCATCAGAGGAGGTCTGGAGATTTTAGAATTCAAAAGAAAAGATCTGGAGGTTCTTATCTGGTCAGGGTATCTTGGTTATCCTTTGTCTGGAACTGGTTCTACTGGTTTTATCAGGGTTACCAACTTCTTACTATGGGTCTCTGCCCCTGGTATTTAGCAGAGATGTGACATATTCCTCAAGAGTTGATTTCTATGTCATTACAATTAAATCCTATACTATAACTAGTAGTGATGTCTCTTTTATATATTTTTAATATCTAAAGTCCATAATCTTATATTTTTAATATCAAAGCCTATACCCTCATGCCATACCTATATTATTTCCTTTACTTTTTTTCTTAAACCTTCCTTTATTTCTTTGAATTTTACAGCCTTCCCATGCTATCCATATCTCAGATGTAACTTTAGCATATAAATGATGTCAAAGTGTAATAAATAAAAATTAATCTTTGAGATTTTATACTAAATTCCCAAGTATTTCTTTATTAGTAAAAAGAAAGAAAGAGAGAAATAGAGTTATCAGTCTAACTACCCAAAGTCCCCACCACATGCTTCATCAGGTCCTGAATTCTTCATATAGGCCCCAGTCCATTTCACAAGTGGTGACCAGCTACCCACATTGTCAGACCAGACAAATTAAGACCAGCCAAGGAGCAGGCGAGAGTTCAGGAAGTTCAGGAAGGGTCCAGAGCCCAAGAGTTCGTGGATTCCTAGCCCATGTTTCCCCCACTCCTTGCTGTACCACTTGCCATAGACCACTTATATAGATAGGTACCAGGACAGCTACCCAGTGACAAAGCTCTTTTCACAAGCTTATCCAGGATCTTAAACCTTGCCTATGATGTTACACCTACTCTGCTTTCAATTGGACAGTATGAGTCATGTGTTCCAACCTAGCACATAATTATGCCACAACAGCAGGTCAGAAGCCATGCAGGGGGGCTTCCACCTGCCATTCTGGAAGTCAGAAACTGCACTGTCACTCTGCATCCTCCCTTAATGTGCATGTGTCAACTATATGTTATTCTTTTATGTTAATTTCACACAAAACAAAAGTTAATAACTTACTTTCCTGGTCATGTAGTTAGATTTCCACACAGGCAACCCTTTGTCAATAATTTACCTGTGAATAAATCATTATAAAACACAAATTTTTACCCCCAGTTAAAAATGAGAGGGCATGGAGGGAGAGAAAAAAAAATTCTGTCTTTGAGGTCTACAGTCTCCATTGTCCTTCCTCAATACAGATAAGACCATAGGTGGGAGACAAATTAACAGTGATTGAAACAGTTACATGTCCCTTGAAGGCACAGGATGACGACTAGAGGAACTGAGTCTGCAGCTATCCATTTTACCAAAAATTTCTTTAACTTCAAACCTCAGCATCACTAGACAAAGATCCATCTCTCTTTTCCCTTGGAGAAGAAAAGCCAAACCTTTATTTATTTATTTTTTGCTATTCTTAGACACACACATACATATATACACAAACAAACACAAGATGATTTATAAGATTTCCTTCACTTCCCTGGAGGGCTTTTAGGAGTTCTGAATCCCCATGGAGATTGTTTCTGGAAGGGCTTTTGGAAGTTTAACCTCCTCCCTCTGAAGAGATTCTTCCCTTACGAAATGTTTACTAAACCACAGAACTACTAAGTACTCAGCAAAACCAAATCTTTAATTAGGAAAGAGATAGTGCTCAATATTCGGCTAGCACACAGTCAAGCACCTAAAAACCATACAGCACCAAGGGCTCTGGGACTCTGGGACTCTGGGAATAGTATCTCTGAGAAGATCACTGCTCAAGATGATTCTCCCAAAGAATAATAGAACTTGGGGATTTATATACCTTTTGGGGAGCTAAGGACAGGAAAATATGATTGATTGGCTTTACTATGGCTATTGGGAAATGAGAAGTCCAAGACATGATTATCAGGGAGAGGTTTTACAATGGATACAAAAGGAAAGGGTCCAGCCATGGGCTGGGCTACCTAGGAGAAGACTGATATAATGGGAGAATTAGTGGTAGTCTCTCGGTGACCGAGAATGACAACTGTCTTTGTGCAATTATCATCTATTGATGTACCCTCAAAATAGTAGGAGTTTCTTTAATAATAATGGGAGAAACTTCTAAGACAAAAAGCGAACTTAACATTTGATTCTTTCTACTCTTCCACCTAAACTGGAATCATTAAGTACTTTAAGGTTTATTGTTCAGCCTGAACTGGTGAGTCTGGGACTTCCCTTGGGGGAGTTCTCAGGGGACAGGGGCAAACTTGGGGTTCCCAAAAACCCAGTTGACAAGGTTTACTTCCCCAGTTTTTACTCTGGAGAAGTCTTTCCTGAGGGCAAGGACACCTTTCAAGATCCTGTTATGATTAAAATTGAGAGTCTGGCCATAGACTTAATGGTTTTATTTAATTAGAAAGGAGTAGGGGAGAAAGGTGAAAAAGAGAGAGAGAGGAGATAGATAACTCTTCTGGAATATTTGCCCTAATCTTGTTGCTCCATTTAGCTTGCTGTTCTACAGCAGCCATATGGGGCCCCTAGTTCACCCTAGCATGGAAGTTGAGACAGAGATATTCAGTCTGGTCTCAGTTTATCAAACTTTCTGTCTACCAACCAACTCTCACACTCTTGTGATCCAACTCCTTTGCCTCTGCTGACCCAGCCCAGCCTGCCTCCTGCCTCCTGGACCTCTGCTTCAATTGCTGGCCTTCCCTGAAAAATACAGGAAGCACCAGAGCTTCAATTCTATTCTATCCTCGTGATCAAAGTCCTCTGATAATTTCCTTCACACAGTCCTTAAGAAAAAAACCCAACAACCAAAGCTCCTTAAATAAATGCCTAGTATGACATGTTCTGCGTCTTTTTTGAAGTCCTTTTCTTGAAGTCAAACATCTTTCCAAGAAGGATTTCTTCTCAGTCTGAGAAGAGAATTCCCCTCAAAGATTAATTTTTAAATTTTAGTTTTGAAAGAGTTGAGGGTTCAGAGGAAAAGTTACAAAGGTTCAGATTGATTATATTTTTAGGAGTTTTTTTTTTTTTTTGAGAAAAAAATTCTAGTTAGTTTGGTTTTTAGCCCAAAGGCAAATAACTTTTCTTAAGGTAATCAAAACTGGACTGACAAGTTGCCAGCATGGGAGTGCTGCTTCCTCACTGACACACTCCTGAGCAAAACTTTGCTTGCTACCTAACTAGACTTTTGAGACAAGATGTAGGTACACACACCCTCCACCCCTCCATACAATCTTACCCCAAGAGAGTCTTATTGTCAGTAATTAGGAATCCTCAAAAGATTTAACCAATATCTATCAAAGTCCATTCATAGGTGGTATTCACTGGGCCCCTTGATCATGGAGGGAAGTGGCTGATAGAATCTAGAAAACTCTAAGGTCCCTCAATCTCTTCATAGGTTCACCATCTGTGCAATTAATTCTGAGAGACTGGTTTCTGGGTAAGAATATCAATTTATTGATCAGGCTAGGATTAGCCAATTAAATGGTCAGTAGTCTCTCTTGGTGGTCAAAGACTACCAAGGCCCTTGATGCACATTCATAAATAAAATTTGGAAGCTCATTATTCAACCTCTCCTTTGAACATCCTAGAAACATGGAATCTAGAAGCCTCCAAAGTTGTATCCTAGAAAGATTAAATGAACCCCAGTGTACTTAGCTTAAAGGTCACATGAGAGTTTCTCCCTGAGGGAAAGTCCTACTTCACTGGTCTCAGACTAACAAAAAGACCTTATTTTGAGTTTAGAGTGGGGATGACTGATCCCATCAGGTGGGGCTAAGCCAAAGTCCAGTGACTCTTCTAGTATCCAGAAGCCTCTGCCAGTATATCACACCCTCCTTCTGAGGATCAAATTTGGGACCTCAGCTTTCAAGACTGACACGCTGCCTACTGTACCAAAGAGTCACAGCCCCCAAAGTTGTAGCCTTGAAAGATTAAATGAACCCCAGTTTACTTAGTTTGTGAATATGGATAATTGTGTTCAATATAATATTACATCACATTTTCTTTTCCTTTTTTTATTTGAAAAATTGTAATTAATCTAGAATATTTTCCCATGTTTACATGATTCATGTTCTTTCCTTCCCCTTCTTCCGCCCCTCTCCCATAGCTGATATGCAATTCCACTGGGTTTTACATGTCATTGATCAAGACCTATTTCCATATTATTGATAATTGCACTAAGGTGATTGTTTACAGACTACATCCTTAATCATATCCCCATTGACCCATGTAATCAAGCAGTTGTTTTTCTTCTGTTTCTACTCCCACAGTTCTTCCTCTGGATGTGGATAGCATTCTTTCTTATAAGTCCCTCAGAATTGTCCTGGATCATTGCCTTGGTGCTAGTAGAGAAGTCCATTACCTTCAATTGTGCCACAGTGTATCTGTCTTTGTTACATCCCATTTTCTAACAGCTCATTTATCTGTACTAGGGTAAATCATAGAATTAGCAGCTTTTTAAATGTGAATGTCAGAGTCACCTCAAGACTGTTCTCAGAATATTCTTGTAGCTTAGTTTCACTGAGACAATTTTTTTGTCTGTAATTAGTCTGTTTATTCTACTCTTCCTCTCAGATAGTATGGAGTCTATGGTATTGTCTATCTAGCTCCCCCTGTTTTGGTTTACAATCACTCAGTTGGATTTATAAGAAGAAAATCTGTCAGGAATTTGGGAGCATGGTAGCATACCTGCAGTAAAAAGTCAGATGATATTGCATACCTAACCCTATAAAAGACTTTTCCAATATAAAGAGATTTTTCTGGCCTATGTTTCTACCTACTGGAGTTGCTCTTACCATGTAGACAATTAGAAACTTCTCTGCAGAAATTGAGAAATTGGCTCAAGACATAGCACAGGCTATTCTCTGACCCTAGCGCTATTTCTATACATTTGAATGAATTTGTTGGCTGCAGATGTTTTGCAAAACTGTTTGTATTGGATATACTTACTCAGCTGCTGGAGAGTTTATGCAGTGACCCAATCAAATTTGTTGTACCCACATTAACAAATTGGGAGACATAATTACAAATGTTATGAAGTCCAGAAGATCATGTTATATACAAAACATATAGCTAATGAAACTCATATATTCCTACATGAGAGCTCCTGGTAGTGTTGTGGGACGATTGTCTGATCTGGTTCAAGCAAGCTGCTCACTTAAAGAATTACAGACTAAACAAATCTTAGAAAATAGAGAAATTTTATGAGAAAGGATTAAATGGTCAGAAGTCAGAAAACTGTCTCTATGAATGGAGAAGAAGGAAGAGCTTATATATCTTCTTTCCAGCAAGGAATTTACAGAAAGTGGGGAGGGGGAGACTGAAGTTTGACTGATGATAGTCTGTCAGTAACCCCCTGAATGAGGAGCCTTGATGTATGGGGTGCAAGCAAAAAAAGCACTGTCAATAACATATTCATGCAAAAAGTCTTGATGTCTGAGGTATAAGCAAAAAAGGTACTTAGTGAAGGATAAGTTATTATCAGTGTGAAGGTCAGATCATAATTGTATGGGACATATTATAAATATATAGAATAGATAACCATTGAAGACCTCAGTGTTTACATAGCTGCCTCTTTGATTGCACCTGGACTTTCTCCAGCTACTCTGCGTTCCTGAGGTCAGAGACCAGCCTGTTTATCATGTATGTTTTAGGACTTAGGGGTCTCTAAGATTTCCCAGAGATCCCACATCCCACCACATCTCTCCCCTTCTTATTTTCTAGGAAACAAGGGCAGTGGTCTGTCTTCTATAACTTCTTCAAGGCTGAAAATGAGGCATAGAGATGTCCTTAGTTGGGGTTTGGAAGAGAATGGATGGGCTCAATCTGAGAGACATAGAGCAGTGGGGGATGGGAAGGCAGTAGCTGTCATCTTCTGCAAATTAACAGAATACAATCAGGAAGAAATAAAATCATTTAGAAGATTCGAGAGGCAGGGACCAAGAATCAGGAGGAAAATGTTATTAATAACATCTGACCTCTCCTTTTGTTTAACCTTGCTTTTGTAAGGGAGACTATGTCGCCAATCTGCTTTTGTTTTTACTGCAGGTAGAAGAGAGGTAAAGGCAAAATATCAGGCCAGTTGAGGTGGATTTTGGCTTAAGGTAAGAAATTAGTATATAGATATAGTTGTACAGAAAGCAAAGATAATACAATAGCAATTGATAACATTAACTAACATCACACTTCTTTTCATTTTAGTAGCTTATACCCAGTGCCAACAAATTCAGATCTCAGATGATCCATGTTCTTATCCGAGATCCAAAAACCTTCTTTTGACAGTCAGGGACAAGTCTCTTTTTAGTACATTTGCTTCTTTGGTTTCAAGTTGCTTGTAGAGAGTCTTTAGATGTTTGGCAAAAATCTTTTGCAAAGCAGATCTCAATACATATTGGTACAGGTTATGTGTCTAGTACAAGGTTTGAGCATTTTATTGCCTTTATAACTGATAAATTCTGTGATAAGTAACAGGTGATGAAAAGGAGACAAAAAGTGTAGGAAAGATAAGAGCCAGCATGTTTGAGGACAGAGTGGAACAAGGGGTCTGCCACAAGTTCATATTTTATTGAGAATCCATTCCAATATATATAGAAAAGTTTTCTCTAACAGCTAAAAGGAGCATTACTGTATCATTGACCATTAGTGCTTTTAAGCATTACATCATTCTTAGGGGTGTAACTTTCTCACAGAAAATTATTTATGAAAAAGAATTTAACCAAAACATTTCTACAAACCCAAGTAATTGAGGAATATTGACAATAACTTGAGGATATATAAGAATTAGGGGGAAAAAGTTTAGGTCATTTGGTCATGAAATTACAGAAGCTTCTTTGGTCAGCAAAATAATGAATAACTCTAAGGATTATTATGAAGTAGGTTTTCTGGAGATGTCTATATTTTGGTTATAGCTAGACAATACTTTTTGAGCTGCTATTTTGAGATTCTGGCCTTGCCAAAGATCACAAGCAAACTCATAAGTATGTCTTTAGGGCTGTTTTTCCTCAGTGGGCCCAATTTGTTTTTAGGTTTATTCGCATATCCTCACATATAACTGCTACCCCCTGACAATAATTCTTAAGAGGAGACAAAGATAAACAGAATCATTTCTCTTAGTCATAAAATCTGAGGACACTGTTATTAAAATAAATTTTTTTTTTTATTTTAATTTTTTTTTTAAAATATATTTTATTTGGTCATTTCCAAGCATTATTCGTTAAAGACATAGATCATTTTCTTTTCCTCCCCCCCCCCAACCCCCCATAGCCGACGCGTAAGTCCACTGGGCATTAGATGTTTTCTTGATTTGAACCCATTGCTTTGTTGATAGTATTTGCATTAGAGTGTTCATTTAGAGTCCATCCTCTGTCATGTCCCCTCAACCTCTGTATTCAGGCAGTTGCTTTTTCTCGGTGTTTCCACTCCCATAGTTTATCCTTTGCTTATGAATGGTGTTTTTTTTTCTCCTGGATCCCTGAAAGTTGTTCAGGGACATTACACCGCCCCTAATGGAGAAGTCCATTACGTTCGATGATACCACAGTGTGTTTGTCTCTGTGTACAATGTTCTCCTGGTTCTGCTCCTCTCGCTCTGCATCACTTCCTGGAGGTTGTTCCAGTCTCCATGGAACTTCTCCACTTTATTATTCCTTTTAGCACAATAGTACTCCATCACCAACATATACCACAGTTTGTTCAGCCATTCCCCAATTGATGGGCATCCCCTCATTTTCCAGTTTTGGGCCACCACAAAGAGCGCAGCTATGAATATTTTTGTACAAGTCTTTGTGTCCATAAAATAAATTTTTATAAAGGCAAATGTAATTTTTATTTTTACTGCTGATTCTATGATTGTTATATTTATCCAGAATCAGGAGTTAGTCAATCTATGTACTTGAACATTCCTAGGTTGATAACAGTTCTTAAGCTAACTCTTCTCTTTATCTATCACCAATTATACATAGTAAATTAACAACAGAGACTGCCCTTTCTGACCTAGGAGTTTATGAGATGACTTGATTTTATAATAAATTATATAAAAGTAACAAATGCAATTTCATCTTTTGAAATTCAGTGATTGCATAAATGAAGTAACTTATAAGAGATTAATTATACTCCAAATAAAACAAAAACTTAGAGTAAGGTGCAGATGCACTTAATGTATATTAACTGAGTTGCCTATAGTAGAATATATTTGGTTATTAAATACATTCAAATTTCAAGAACTTCAATTACCAATTCACTCAGTTGTTTGATATATGCAATGACTGATTATACATTAGATTGAAAACAGTCCCATCCTACAATTCACATTATGTTTATATTTCCCCTTGACCACCTGCCCTGATTATAGAAACTTGTCATAAAAGGAAAAAGCAGGAAAAGGATTATAACAATATCAACAATGGTTCTTTTAGGTATAAACCTTAAAGGCACAGAGTGACTTAACAATGTTTGATTTCAGATAAGAGTTATAGTTATCAATCAGTCATGCAGTAATAATTATACTTCACAGAAGGATCCTATTTCAGTTGGGTTGAGATTGTCCTTCCAACTTTTATAAGAACCTGCATCTGTAACTGTTGAGTATCACAGTACTTCTGAGTCACATGACTTTTCTCTTATGGATTATTGCAATGACCCAACTATACCTGAATTAAAAACTCAATATCAATTGTAGTCCCAAAAGCTTTTACCTTAAATGAGAGAACTTGTGACATATATCCATGAATTTCAAAGGTTTTTAAACAACACACAGTAAGTAGCTATAGAGACTCATGTGAATCCTATATGATAGTGGGTTTGTTTGCTATTGTCATTTAACTGTGCTTTTGTGAATTTGGGGGAATTTTGGTACTTCTTAGAATATGCATTAGTTGTTGTACTACTGTTTTTAAAAGGTGGGAAAATCATGTACTGTAGATCATGGCCAAATTAAAAGGGAAATAGATCTCATTTTTGGATGAAAAACTTTTTGTGTTGTGCCTTTGCTTGGCTAATACATTGTCACATGGAATGTAAACTATGAAATTATGATTTTTTCTTTATATTTGCAATAGGATATTTGATTTTTTCTTTTTTCCTGTCCTTTATAGTACTTGAAGTAGATGGAATCAGTATAAATATTTTTGATCTTGAAAGATAAGTGTCCAGTATCTATTAGCCCTAATAACTAGCATACTCAAAAGTTTTAGACTATGGAAACCTGTGGTGAATTTGTGTTATGGGATTTTGCTTAATAATTGTGTCTGATTCCAAGAGAAGGGGACAAAAAAGAGTCACTGCACAGTGCTAAGGAAGCACAAAGTTAACCTGCACAGTGCCAGAAGCACAAAGGTCAAGGAGACCAACCAATCTTGATGGGATTGATGAGATTCTGTGCCAAGACAGGGGACTTGAACTTGTTTAGGGTTTGAGGTTGTAACTGACATACATTAGACACAGGGCTTCCCTGTGCCACACTTCTATCAAGCATCCCACTTTGGCTGCTATTCTGGCTCCCCTATCCCTGACAGTGAAGGTAAAATCAGACCAGAGAATGATTTTCCTCATTTGCTGCTAAAACCTAGTCCCTTCTCTCTTATAGTTTGGAAGTTTTCTATAGTCCTGGGTAAAGTGCTATATCTCTGCAATTGTCCTACAGGTTTGTGGGACATAAATCACTTTAATTGGACCTTGCTAGTGATTCAAGGACCTTGTTACAGGTTTATTCTTTTTTTTCCCTCAGAATTTTATACACATAAGATTTTTTCTTTATTATTTTCATTATTATTATTATCCAGAATGTAATTTTTGCTCTTTTATTTGGGATTTTTTGGGGGGTTGTTTTTCTTTTGACAGTTGTTTCATATACTCAGCCATGTATCCTGGGGTAATTCTGGTGTTGGCCAACACCCTTCTCAGGGAGGATTATGTAATTATCCTATAATCCAAGATTCAAAATCTTGTGGAGAAATTTCAGGAAAAGAAACTTGCCAATATTCCGAATCAAGAAAGGGAATCTTTTTGGACAAGGTGCTGTAAGGATGCCTGTGGAAGCCACACATTGCATCCAAAGAATCAGAATGAATTTTGGGATATAATGAACTGAACTGAAGGGGACTGAACATACTTATTCTGAATGTAAACTCTTATGCCAAAGGGGACTTCCCCCTAAATTGGCATTTTGTCAATGCATCTATTAATCATTTTTTTTGTTTTCTTCTTTTATTTCCCTCTTATCTCTAACTATTGTAGCTTCCTCTTAGAAAGTACAATATTGTATGTACCTTTACTCTCTTAGCTAGAAGATATTTAGAGGTATAAGATAGTTATGTTTAAATGATCCATTTGGGAGACTGGCCTCCCAAAGGCTAACAGGGTGGGGATTTTGTAGAGGGAGTTTCATCCCCTCCCCTTCCTGGATTGCTGACCCGGTTCATCTCATTTTTTACATGTCAGCACTGTATCCATGAACTTAAGTAAAAGGGTGTGGGTGGACCCCACTGGGCTCTCTACTTCCCTGAGCAGGCAGGTGAGATGTCCAGAGAATCCTGAAAGATGAGCTATACATGGTCAGACTTAAGAGTAAGAAAGAGACTTTAAATCTATGCTTATCTGCTTTTCTATTTCAAGTGATTATTAATAAACTATAGAAAATAAGAACTTGAATATATCAATTTTAATCTAACATATGATTTGTTCTTTAACCAACCAATTTTGGAGAATTGTATTATTTAATTTCCAGTTAATTTTTTATTTGCCTCTCCATGTACCCTTACTAATTATAATTTTTATTGTATTATGATCTGAAAAAGTTGCATTTATTATTTCTGGTTTTTTTTTGCATTTGTTTGCAATGTTTTTATGTCCTAGTACATTGTCAGTCTTTGTGAATGTACCATGTGCTACTGAAAAGAAGGTGTATTCCTTTTTATCCCCTATTTATTGTTCTCCATATATCTATTAACTCCAATTTTTCCAAGATTTCATTCATATCTCTTACTTCTTATTTATTTTTTGGTTTGATTTATCTAGATCTGATGGGGGAAGGTTCAGGTCTCCCACTAGTGTATTTTTATGATCTATTTCCTCTTTTAAGTTCCCATATTTTCTCCAGATTAAAAATCTGGATGCTATACCATTTGGTGCATACATGTTGAGTACTGCTATTTATTCATTGTCTATACTGCCTTTTATGAGGATGTAATTACTTTTCCTATTTCTTTTAATAACATTTATTTTTATTTTGGCTTTGTCAATTATCATGATTGACATTCCCGCCTTCTTTTTCTCAGTTGATGCCCAATAAATTCTGCTTCAGCTTCTTACCTTTACCCTATGCGTATCTACCTTCCTCATGTGTGTTTCTTGCAGACAGCATATGGTAGGGTTTTGGATTCTAATCCACTCTGCTAACCTTACTGAATCTCTTTTGATTTATTGTTCTTGTTTATTTTTTTATACTAGTCTTTTCATCAGTAATACTTGAAAATACTCTATTTCATTGAATGTCCATTTTTCCACTTGGGGAAGTCTTTACATGCATGGGGTAGAACCTTTTCCAACTCATTGATGGTTTTGAGGCCCATTGATTATCCTCAATCTGATTTAGCCCATATAACAAGATGGTTTAATAGGATGTGGCCACTACGCATACTCCAGCTTCTTGGGATCACAGGTGAGATTTAGTACCAAGTGGACATCAAAGGTGGATGAGAAATCCTGAAAAGGGCTTAGCAAACTCTCATACCATAGGTGCTAATCATTTTCCAACACTCATATATTCTGTCCACTTGCATGAGCAAGTTTTCATTCTGCCCCTCTTTCTGCCTCCCTAGTTAGTAGTCCATTGTTTCCCTTTAGGGTATTTTGAATGTAGACCCTTTCTGTGCCCCCACTCCATATCAGACTTTTATACTTGTACACATTTGCAGGGTAGGTCACCATAGGTGTGAGAGTTACATTCAGTTCTAGGAATAACCACATGGGTAACTACTCTTAACACTATAATCCTATGACTTATTATAGAAATAGAAAATAATGAAGAAAAGTCACTAAAATTAAAAGAAGCTTGGAAAGACTTCCGGAAGAAAATGGGGAGATGATACTCAAGTGATGAGATAGTGTATATATGTAATTTACTTACAACCTGTGTGTTTTAAAAATAAATTACATGCTAGGTAGATCATAAGTGTGTCTGGATTGGATGAACTCTATACTCTATGGTCACTTGTCTACATTGCAAAACTAGAGTTTATTTTGGGTATATTATTATATAAGAAATTCTTGTATTAATGTTCTTTTTGGAGGAAATTTGTAATATCATTTGCCCTGTTGAGTTCTTCTGATTAGTTCACTTTCAGGTCTTAACTATTTTGGTGTATTATTTCTATTTTGAATATAAATTTATTGAAATTTATTCTAAAGAAACAAAAGTTCTTTTATTAATCACTAAATAATGCTAGTAAACTCTTCAGGCAGCTAGGTGACATTGTGGATAGAGCTTATTGGGCCTGGAGATAAGAAGACATGAGTTCAAATCCTACCTCAGATATTTAGTAGCTGTTTGATCCTGGACAAGTTACTTAACTGCTTGTCTACCTTAGTTTTTTCAACTGTAAAATGGGGGTCATAATAGAACCTACCTTATATTTAAGATCAAATGAGAGAATATTTGTAAAATATATAGTAGACACTTAGAGCAGCAAGCCCAAAGTTAGGAAGTCCTGAATTCAAATCTATCCTTTGATACTCTAGTCACTAGATGTGTGACCTTGGGCAAGTCACATAATCCTGTTTGTTTCAGCTTCTTCATCTGTAGGAAATGACAGACTATTCCAGTATTTTTGCTAATAAGACCTCAAATGAGGTCACAAAGATTTGGACATGACTAAATTGACTCAACAGCAACAATAGTAGACATGTAATAAATAACTCATTCCTTTTCCTTCCTTTATCTTTTAATAGCTTACTATAGGATGAAAGGAAATCAGAAGCTTAAGGTATAGAATTAGTTGAAGGAATATTTAATATGACATTTTTTTCTCAGGTATGAAATTAGGTTGAAATAAAGCAAAGTATAACTATCTTGATAGCCATGATTATGATTTATCACTTTCCCCAAGTGGAGGAAAAAAATTTACAGAGCTTCAGATTGCTTTGAAGTTTCCTATGTACTGTGTTTGTAAAATAGGTTGCTACTTTTCCCCCCTTAGGTAAAAGAAATGATTAGACATTTTTTAATGCACTGCTTGACTTCTATTTCAGTTAAGGGTTATTCTTCATTTGAAGTTTTATTCAAGATAAAAGACATCATTCTGTGTGCAGTTATTTTTGATCATGTCTTCCAAAACCAAAGTAAACAGCTGCCAAGTAAGGTGAGGAATTTTTATTAAAGTTCTCTTATTCTGACTGATCCTGATGATTTTAATATAATCTTTACTGTGATTGAGATCTCCAAGTTACTTAGTTATCTATTTTGCCTGTCTACCTTGTCATGATTAATATTCTCTGGAGACTGTATATTATAATTATTTATTAATAATAGTTAGAGAAAGATAATCACATAATTCTAGCTGTGCCTAATTAATTTGAGTTTGCCATGCTTGTCTATCCAAAAGCAGCTGCCAGTAAGAGCACACCAAAGAACCAAAAGCATAAAAAGAGACCTTTCTACTTACTTAGAGAGGAAACTAGTTTCCTTTCTTATAAAGCCATTGATAACACTCCTGAGTCTCTCTGGTTGGAGAGACTTGATCTCAATTCAGAGCAGAGCTCAGTCTTCTGAATGCCCTGAGTCCCATGGGACTTAGCACCAACCTCTTCTATTATTATTTTTTATTTATTTTTTTAAAATTAATTTATTTAGTCAATTTAAAACATTATTCCTTGGTTACAATAATCACATTATTTCCCTCCCTCCCCTCCACCCACTCTTCCCCCAGCAGATGTGCAATTTCATTGGGTATTACTTGTGTCATTGATCAGAACCTATTTCCATGTTGTTGGTGTTTGTATTAGGATGTTCACTTAGAGTCTACCTCCCCAGGCATATCCCCTCAACCCATGTATTCAAGCAGTTGTTTTTCTTCTGTTTTTCGACTCCCACAGTTTTTCTGAATGTTAATAGGGTTTTTTCTCATAGATTTCTCCAAGTTGTTCAGGATCACTGCATTGCCACTAATGGAGAAGTCCATTACATTTGATTGTATCATAGTGTATCAGTCTCTGTGTACAATGTTCTCTTGATTCTGCTCCTCTCACTCAGCATCAATTCCTGGAGGTTGTTCCAGTTCCCATGGAATTCCTCCACTTTATTATTCCTTTGAGCACAATAGTATTCCATCACCAACATATACCACAATTTGTTCAGCCATTCCCCAATTGAAGGGCATCCCCTCATTTTCTAATTTTTTGCCACCACAAAGAGCGCAGGTATGAATATTTTTGTACATGTCTTTTTCCTTATTATTTCTTTGGGGTACAAGCCCAGCAGTGTTGGATCAAAGGGCATACAGTCTTTTAGCGCCCTTTGGGCATAGTTCCAAATTGCCCTCCAGAATGGTTGGATCAATTCACAAATCCACCAGCAATGCATTAATGTCCCAACTTTGCCACATCCCCACCAGCATTCATTACTTTCCTTTGCTGTCATGTTAGGCAATCTGCTAGGTGTGAGTTGTTTTGATTTACATTTCTCTGATTGTAAGAGATTTAGAACATTTTTTCATGTGCTTATTAATAGTTTTTATTTCTTTAACTGAAAATTGCCTATTCGTGTCCCTTGCCCATTTATCAATTGGAGAATGGCTTGATTTTTTGTACAATTGGTTTAGTTCTTTATAAATTTGGGTAATTAGACCTTTGTCAAGTTTTTTGTTATGAAGATTGTTTCCCAATTTGTTCCTTCCCTTCTAATTTTGGTTACATTGGTTTTGTTTGTACAAAACCTTTTTAATTTGATGTAATCAAAATTATCTATTTTACATTTTGTGATTTTTTTCTAGCTCTTGCTTGGTTTTAAATTCTTTCTTTTTCCAAAGATCTGACATGTATACTATTCTGTGTTCACCTAATTTGCTTATAGTTTCCTTCTTTATATTCAGGTCACTCACCCATTCTGAGTTTATCTTGGTGTAGGGTGTGAGATGATGATCCAAATCTACTCTCTTCCATACTGTCTTCCAATTTTCCCAGCAGTTTTTATCAAATAGTGGATTTTGGTCCCAAAAGCTGGGATTTTTGGGCTTATCATAGATTGTCTTGCTGAGATCATTTACCCCAAGTCTATTCCACTGGTTCTTCTTTCTGTCTCTTAGTCAGTACCAAATTGTTTTGATGACCACTGCTTTATAGTATAGTTTGAGATCTGGGACTGCAAGTCCTCCTTCCTTTGCATTTTGTGTGTGTGTGTGTGTGATTTCAGTGCATATCCTTGATCTTTTGTTCCTCCAAATGAACTTTGTTATAGTTTTTTCTAATTCAGTAAAAAAATTTTTTGGCAGTTCAATGGGTATGGCACTAAATAGGTAAATTAATTTGGGTAGGATTGTCATTTTTAGTATGTTAGCTCATCCTACCCTTGAGCAATCAATGTTTTTCCAATTGTTTAGATCTAGTTTTATTTGTGTGGAGGGTATTTTGTAGTTGTGTTCATATAATTCCTGTGTTTGTCTCGGCAGATAGATTCCTAAGTATTTTATATTGTCTTGGGTGACTTTAAATGGAATTTCTCTTTCTAATTCTTGCTGCTGAGATGTGTTGGAGATATATAGAAATGCTGATGACTTATATGGATTTATTTTGTATCCTGCAACTTTGCTAAAGTTGTTGATTATTTCAACTAGCTTTTTGGTTGATTCTCTAGGACTCTTTCAGTAGACCATCATGTCATCTGCAAAGAGTGATAGCTTGGTCTCCTCATTGCCTCTTTTAATACCTTCAATTCCCTTTTCTTCTCTAATCGCTACAGCTAGTGTTTCTAGTACAATGTTAAATAATAGAGGTGATAATGGGCATCCTTGTTTCACTCCTCATCTTATTGGGAAGGCTTCTAGTTTATCCCCATTGCAGATGATGTTTGCTGATGGTTTTAGATAAATACTGTTTATTATTTTTAGGAAAGACCCGTGTATTCCTATACTTTCTAGTGTTTTCAATAGGAATGGGTGTTGTAATTTGTCAAAGGCTTTTTCTGCATCTATGGAGATAATCATGTGATTTTTGTTGGTTTGATGGTTAATATGGTCAATTATGTGGATGGTTTTCCTAATATTGAAACATCCTTGCATTCCTGGTATGAATTCTAGTTGGTCATGGTGAATAACCCTTGTGATGACTTGCTGGAGTCTTTTTGCTAGTATTCTATTTAAGATTTTTGCATCTATATTCATTAAGGAGATTGGTCTATAGTTTTCTTTCTCTGTTTTTGACTTGCCTGACTTTGGGATCCGTACCATATTTGTGTCATAAAAGGAATTTGGTAGAACTCCTTCTTTGCTTATTCTGTCAAATAGTTTGTGTAATATTGGGATTAGTTGTTCTTTGAATGTTTGATAGAATTATTTTGTGAATCCATGTGGACCTGGGGATTTTTTCTTAAGGAGTTCTTTGATGGCTTTTTCAATTTCTTTTTCTGATATGGGGTTGTTTAGGTAATCTATTTCTTCCTCTTTTAGCCTAGGCAATTTATATTTTTATAAATATTCATCCATATCACCTAGATTGCCATATTTGTTGCCATATAATTGGGCATAATAGTTTTTAATGATTGTCTTAATTTCCTTTTCATTAGAGGTGAGATCTCTCTTTTCATCTTGGATACTATCAATTTGGATTTCGTCTTTCCTTTTTTAAATTAGATTGACCAGTACTTTGTATATTTTATTTGTCTTTTCATAGTACCAGCTTCTAGTCTCATTTATTAAATCAATAGTTCTTTGACTTTCAATTTTATCAATTTCTCCTTTGATTTTTAGGATCTATAATTTAGTTTTCATCTGAGGATTTTTAATTTGTTCACTTTCTAGTTTTTTAAATTTTTATTCCCAATTCATTGACCTCTGCCCTCTTTAGTTTGTTAATATATGAGCTCAAGGATATAAATTTCCCTCTCAGTACTGCTTTGGCTGTATCCCATAGGTTTTGAAAGGAAAGTCAAGTCATTTTCTTCAATGAAGTTATTAATTGTTTCTTTGATTTGTTCTTTAATTGATTTTGGAGAATTGTATTATTTAATTTCTAGTTAATTTTTGATTTGCCTCTCCATATCCCCTTACTAATTATTATTTTAATTGCATTGTGATCTGAGAAGGTTGCATTTATTATTTCTGCTCTATTTTATTTGTTTGCAATGTTTTTATGTCCTAATACATGGTCAGTTTTTGTGAATGCACCTTGTGCTGCTGAAAAGAAGGTGTATTCCTTTTTGTCCCTATTTACTTTTCTCCACCTATCTACTATCATTTTTCTAAGATTTCATTCACTTCACTTACCTCTTTCTTATTTATTTCTTAGTTTGATTTATCTAGTTCTGATAGAGGAAGGTTCAGGTCTCCCACTAGTATAGTTTTTCTATATATTTCATCCTTGAGCTCCACTAGTTTCTCCTTTAGAAATTTTGATGCTATGCCATTTGGTGTATACGTGTTGAATATTGATATTTCCTCATTGTCTATATTGCTTTTTATCAGGATGTAATTACCTTCCCTATCTCTTTTAACTAGATTTATTTTTACTTTGGCTTTGTCAGATATCATGATTGCAACTCCTGCCTTCTTTTTATCAGTTGATGCCCAATAGATTTGGCTCCATCCTCTTACTTTCACCCTATGCGTATCTACCTTCCTCATGTGTGTTTCTTGTAGATAGCATATGGTAGGGTTTTAGATTCTAATCCACTCTGCTATTTGCTTTCGTTTTATGGGTGAGTTCATTCCATTCACATTCAGAGTTATGATTACCAGCTGTGTATTTCCCAGCATTTTGATTCCTACTCCTAGTCCTGCCTTTTCTTCTATCACTATTTCCTTTCACACCAATGTTTGGTTTTTTAATCAGTTCCTGTAATTTTTACTTTTACTTTTTTTACTTTCCTTTCTACCCCCTCCCTTTTTATTCCCTCCTTATTTTATTTACAGTCCTTTTAAACTACCGTCCCATCCTTTCCCTCCCTTGTACTGCTTCCCTCCACACTAGTCCATTTGTTACTTCTACTTCCCTATAGGGCACAAATCAATTCTCTGCCTTAATGGATTGGATTGTTCTTCCCTCTTTGGGTCAATTTCAAAGCACTTAAGAGTTGAGTATTTCCTATCTCCAACCTCTTTACTCTTCCAGTGTATTGATGTTCTCCCCCCTCCCACCATGTGCTTCTTTGTGACATATAAATTCACCCCCTTCAGCTTCTTTTCCCATTTCTTTTAGTATTAACCTCTTTTTTAAGTCCTAATTGTATATATATATATATACACATATATATTTATGCATACATATATCTATATACACATTTGTGTCTTTTCATTTCATTCTATACAGCTTGTCACTGTTACCTTTAAGTGTACTTCTTCTAGTTGCACAGGTGGTAATAACAATTTTAAAGAGTTACCAATGGCTGCTTTTCTTATAGGGATACATATTGTTTTAACTTATTGGGTCTCTTAAAATTTTTTTTTTGTTTTGTTTTTCTTTTTCCCTTCTTTTTTAATTACCTTTTCATTATTCTCTTGAATTCTGTGCTTGGACATCAAATTTTCTGTTCAGGTCTGGTGTTTTCTTTACAAATGCTTGGAATCCTTGTATTTTGTTAAATGATCATACTTTCCCCTGTAAGAATATAGTCAGTTTTGCTGGGCAGTTGATTCTTAGTTTTAGACCTAGTTCCCTTGCTTTCTGGAATATCATATTCTATGCCTTTAGGTCCTTCAGTGTAGATGCAGCCATATCCTGTGTTATCCTCACTGTGGTTCCATGGTATCTGAATGACTTCTTCTTAGCAGCTTGTAATATTTTTTTCTTGGTCTGATAGTTCTTGAATTTGGCTATAACATTCATGGGTGTTATCAGTTGGGGATTAAGTCCAGGAAGTGATCTGTGGATTCTTTCAATCTCCACTTTTCCCTCTTTTTCTAGAATATTAGGGCAGTTTTCTTGGATAATTTCCTGTAGTATGATGTCCAGACTTTTCCTTTTGTAATGGTCTTCTGGTAGGCCAGTGAGTCTTAAGTTTCTCTCCTTGAATGATTTTCTAAGTCTTCTGTTTTGTGAATGAGATGCTTCATATTTTTCTCAATTTTTTCATTCATTAAATTTTACTTTATAGTGTCCTGCTGCCTTGTGAAATCACTTGACTCTAGTTGTATTCTGGTTCTTAAAGACTGGATTTCATCCCTAGATTTTTGGCCATCCTTCTTCTTCTGGTATGATGTTCTTTGGAGGTCATCTTTCATCCTCTTTACCTCATCTTTCATCTCCTTTGCCTCATCTTTCATCTTCTTTGCCTCATTTTTCATCTCCTTTGCCTCATTTTCAACCTGGTTGATTTTGGTTTTCAAGACACTATTTTCTCATTTTAGTTCAAGTGCCTCTGTTTCCAGATGACTTATCTTGCTTTTTAAATTGTTTTCACTGTTGTCTTCAGCCTCTCTTAATTGTGCTTTGAATTGTGTTTTGAGTTCTTCCAAAGCCTGTGTCCAATTCCCTGGGATTTCTGTTTTATTGCTTGGTGTTTCCTCCTGCTCTGTTCTGTTTGCTCTTTGTTCATTGCCTGTATAGAAGCTGCCAATTGCAATTTCTTTTTTTTTCTTTTTCTTTTCTTTGCTCATATTTGCCCCCTTCATCCACCCCCTGCCCCGAATTGCCTGCACTCTTGCTCCTCTCATTATGTGTTGGATCTGTGGGTTTGGTTTTTTTTTGTCAGTCTTCCCTCTTGGGGTTGTATCAGCAAATCTCTCAGTGCAGTCTGTGGGGGAGGGGTATTAGAGCTTTTGCTTCCCTGTGGTATTCTGGAGGCTTTGATTGGATTAAAGTTCAGTGGTCAGTGAGGGAGTGGTGTTGGAGCTTGAGCTTCCCTGCCCTCTGAAGACTGTTGATGGAATTAAGTCCTGCTGGGTTGGGCTGAATGTGCCCTGAGGCCAAAACCTTTTAAATTGAACCCAGCAGGAGGGTTCCTTGGTTCTGTCTTGTTGTTAGGTTTGGTTTTCAGTCCCCTGGGAACATTTAGTTTGTAATTTGTAAGGAAGGATTTTCAGAGGTCTGAACTTTTGCTGCTTCCATGCCACCATCTTGACTCTGCCCCTCCAGCACCAACCTCTTTTAGCAGCCAGGGAGCCATGAGACCTCTGGCATTCACCATAGTAGACTCTTGTGCCCAGTCAAAAGGTGAGACTGATGATACCAACCAAAATGGGTTTTCAAATAGAATAATAGATATAATTTATATTAAATCCATACTGCCTTCATTTAATTATTCAATTCTTTTCTGTCAGAGTGATTTCTATCAAGTTCTTTAAGATTTGAATAGAAGGAGATTTCAGAATATCTTCTTGTTTAACATCACTGATTAGTAGGAACTTTTAGTGAGTAGACCACCAACAGTAAAGGTTGATTTAAAGTAGGATACTAATTGATTTCTCAAAATCTCTCCTAGCTGTGTAATTCTGTGAAAGAGTATGCTGGTCCTCAAATCTTTGTTCTTTTGGTATCGGACAGCATCTATATGTTCATTTGCTTGACTGTCAGAATGGTTAAGGTGAGGGGCTAAGATCAATATTTCAGATCCAATATCCTTTAGCAAGGGGATAAAAGGAAAAATTTATATGTAGCTAGCATAGTGTGTCTTGGTTCCTATTTTGCAACAAGGAGCATAGAACCAATAAGAGTACATAAAGAATATTTGGAAAATTCACTCAATTATTCTGTTTGTTAATGATTGATGGGGCTTTGATGTTCACTGATTTCGAGATCTACTAATTAGTAGATGAAGAGAAAATGACATAAGCAAATAAACATAATCCATTACAGTGGATGTGGTTGGATTTGGTGTGTTTCAAGACAAATCAGTGTTTTGATATTGACAGTTTTTATTTGTCCAGTTGTCCACTTAACTATGACCCTTAGGCACAATTTCTTTATTTTATAAAACTAAACTTGGGATAGTATCTTAAAGAATGTAGTTTTTTTTTTTCTTTTTTACTCTGTAGGTAGAGTATAGCCTGCGTTTTCTCTTCCACCAAAGGTTTCCTAATTTTACGTACAGAGAAAAAAGAAGAGAAAGATTTGATGGATGGAATACACGCCTTCTTTTTCCACTTAATTCATTCACAGGACCCAGACAGCCTTTTGAAAATGATGGAGGATTGCCTGGTGAGAAATACTATCCTTTTTTTTATTTTCAAAAGCGCAATTGTTTATAACTTTTTTGAAAGTGCTTATAGTTTTTTGTTTTTAACTAGGATCCCATGTGGTAATTATTTTTTTTAAATGTTCTTATCCTTTTGCCAAAATATGCTAATCTTTTAGAATTTGAATTAAGAAATGACATTTAGAAATGTAGCATTTAAGTAGTCTTTGTTATATTTTTGAAAAAAAAAGTCCTTGGTTACAAATTTTGTTTTCTACACAAACTCAATTTGGCAGATATTTTAAAAGTGATTATTGTGAGATATTTTGAACTGTGTAATATAATAGTGGGGTTTTAAGAATGTCACATAGGTAGCTTGTTTGTCACTCAGAAAAAGCTACCAAAGGTTCATATTACTCTGCGGCTCCATATTCACATAAAAAAAAAAAAACCTCTTAGGATGTTGCTGATGTTAACTTTTATTAGTCAGCTAGAAGGTATCTTTAATTCAAAACAAAGATATTTGATGAAATAGCATGGAAATAAAAATAAAAATGGAGCATTTGCCCCACAAATCTGGAGAATGTCTTTCCCCATCTATGTTGTGTGAGTGGATCATGTATGTGTTTAGGACACAATTGTTGCAGGCAGTTCAGTCCTATGACACAAGAGGAATACTGAGGTGCCAGATGCCTTCTAATGTTGTCCTTCCACTTATCTCTCTAAACCTGCTTTCTATTGGCTTGCACTTTCTGCTTGGACTTGTACCTAGTTGTTGTTGTTTATTATGTTGTGACTTTTTCCTACCACCTCACCCTACCTTCTGTGCTGGCTCTGCTGGGTATCACTGTTGTCCTTCTCCAACCTCTCTTGTCTCTTTTGGGCACATATTCTTTGTTGTGCTATGCTCCTTGCTACTAGTTTCTGAGTTTCATTTCTTCTGACCCACATCCATCCATCTTAGCTCCAGTCTGCTGAGGTCTGGTGTGTAGAAATCTTCCTGATAAGGATAAGTTGACAGTTTTTTAGCCAACCACACTCAGATAACAAAAGTCATATATAGACTTCTAAATTTAGGTTAAATCTTGTCTCCCTAAAGCCTATGTTTGGGAATGATATTATAAGTCTTTTTGTTGTGGGAGAGCAATTTCCTGATTCTCAAAGAGTTCCCACCTAAGTTACCAGGCTACAGTAAATCTTTAAAAAATAAAGAGATTTATTAGAAGGTCAAATGATTGGGAGGCAAGATGGATATTGCCTCTCCCAGATATAGGAGATTCTAGTTTGTATATTTTTACAGGCAAAGTTGGTAACATGTGACATGTGACACATAAGGACAGAAAACTGGAGAGAGAGGGAGTGGAGTTGAGGTTGGGAATGTTGTCCATCAGTGAGATATGTAGATCTCAAAATTATGGAACATCTTCATCCATTTATGAGTGGTTATCAGGGACACTGTATTTCAGCCACACTGAATTCACAAGGAGTCCTTCATTTGTCTCTGGTAAATTATAGGTTTTTTGCATTCCACTACATTTTCCTCCCTTTAATTTTGGGGAAAAGGAGTTTCCCCTTCCTAAAAGTCCAGAAATCTAGAGATCTGGGGAGAATAGGTGAAGGTCTCAATTTCTATAACTTCTTCAGGCTTACTTGGGACATTGTGCTATCCCTAGTCAAGTCTGTGAGGGATTAATGGGCTCAATCCAGGGGGTAGAGTGGTTGCAGGTGGGATGGCAATGGATGTCACCATCTAAAATTTAATTGAGTGTAACTGAGAAGAAATAAAATTTAATGAGTGTATTTAGGAAACAGAGATCAAAAGTCAGGAGAAGGAATATTATCAATAAAGAAATTAGTTGGAGGTCCAGGATGGAAAATAAATAGGAGCTGAGTTTTCAGGCATCCATTCCTTTGGCACCATCCTGACTTGTAGTGAGTGCTCAAAGATATGGATCCCAATGATGTGTGTGGGTGTCCGAAGATGAGTGGCTAGGCCTGAGGGCCATAATAGTCATGAAGAGTGAGAACTAGACTGCTAGGGAGACTAGCAGCTAAAGAGAAAGAGTGAGATAAGGACAGCAAAGATGGGGCTAGTATGCTTTGAGAAGGACTGAGTGGAAGAAACATAGCACCAGGACTGGGGGCTATGATCTTTGTTTATTGTGACAAAAAGAAAGACTTTTATGGAGAGTAAAACACTAAGCATTACAACATTCTTGAGGAGTGTTACTTTCCCATAGGATAATGTTTATGAAATGACTTCACACAAGAATGTTTCCAAGTTTGCTATTATAGACATAAGCAAGTTGAGAAAGAATGATGGCTAATCTATTCTGTGTAACTTAGGGAAAGGCAGGTTTGATACTTTCAGTCATGATATTATAAAGACTTCCTTGCTCTCAAGAGTGGGGGGGGGGGGGAACTCAGGGTTTAATGATGACCTTTGGCCAAGAGTAGCAATGCCTTTGTGTGAGAGATTGGGACCTTGCCAGCAATCTTAGGCAAACATGGCTGCTTTCCTCAGTGGGCTTGACTTGTCCCAGGTACTCAATATTTCCCCCACCCCCTTTTTTTGGGAAGCCGTATTTCGTGCACAGAAGTCTTGACATTGTTAACAATGACTATAATAAATCAAAAGAAAGATGAAAAATTATACATGTAATGATTATAACAAAAAGAAGAATAATATGTGCTTGAATCTGAGACAGTTTTCCAAAAAAGTTGAGACTTAAAAACATTTAGTATTGAATCTGCTATTGCTTTTGTGTTTGCATTAAGGACCTTATCTTCAATAAAATGTGTTACTGTATAGTGATGCCCCATGGGAGTCCTATATTATTTATCTGTGGGTAATAACCTGAGGTGGAGAGAGGAGGCTAAGGAAATGGGAGAATAATAATGACTCAAAGGCAAAAGTAGAAACACATGGGGAGTAACGTGAACTCTGAGTAAATAAGAGGAATAAGAGAATAGGTGGGGAGTACCAACTCCTTGATACTCTATAGACAAGAGAGTCTGCTTTGGGGGTGACTGCATCGCTAGGAAAGGGGGGAGTCTCAAGTCCTTGGTGCCTCCTATAGACAAGGGAGTCTGGGCATTAGTAGGAGGCACTGGGGGCGACAAAGTCGCTAGAAAAGAGAGGTAAGAGGAGAGGAGGGAAAGGGAGAGAGAGAAAGGAGGGGTAAAAGTAAGAGAGCTAGTAAGAGAGAGTTTCTCGCTAGTTCCCCAGTATTTATTGAAGATTTTAGGAATGTGGATCAATTACATGACATAGGTTTTAACTTTGGTTGAATTGACAATGACAGGATCAAAGAGGTGGAGATTAATCCAACCCAAGCTTTACAAATGAGTGTAGTCCAAGCTGAGGCATGGCTATCAACGCCCTACCATGCTTTGCAAATGAAAGTACTCTGAGCCTAGTGCCCTAATTGAACTGTGCTTTGCAAATGAATGTACTCTGAGCCAAGGCAGCGTGGCCGCCAAGGCCCAGCTCATGAATTTGCCTGTCCTATGCTAGTGCCTAGGATTGAGTCTTTGCATACAATGAACATCAAAATGTCTGACCATGTGTCTGGTAATACAATATCAATATATCAATCATACTCCCCAGATGCCAACATGCCTGGTATGCTACATACTGCAAGTAAACTTGTATGTTCATTGAAATGTCACTGGAGTGTTATGCTCCAAGAATCCCTTAATATCTCTTCAATTGTTATAGAATGGAGTATGGAAGCAAAAGTTACTCATACCTTCTAACAGAAAATTTATAAGTCATACACTGTATTCCATTTTCAGTTCTTAGATAACTGACCCACTTTGCCTTAGGCTACAACTTAAAATAAGACTTTGGCACATATTCTTGTGCAACTAAGTAACTAGGGGGTCTTGGTGGCTAAAGCTTATGTGTTATATAATACATAATACAATGTATTAACTTGTAATTATAGTAGTAAAGAATTATCAATCTTAATATTGTAAAAATGTCAGAGATCTCACCCAAGGTGATTGGTAAGCCCAATACATAGTTGCTTGTGTCCCTGGCATTCTTAACAGAGTAACCATTGTCAAAAATACCATATAAAATGTTATATTATGTCCTTGAGTCTGTACCATGTATAAAGTTCTATTGTTCTGGGGCTTTTTACTTGATCTCAGGTCAGCTTCTTTTGTCCTCTTGGTTGTTGATCTGTGATGTATTATTGCTGGCTGCATTTCTCAACTGCCTCTGAAAAAATACAATTGACTCCTCTGCTTCTTAGTGGGCCAGGGTCTTGACATTGATTGGTTAAAGTGTCCTTCCATATAACATAGTCCTGACTGTTTTTTGAGGCATGAAAATGCCTCCTAGAAGCATTTATATTGTTCTCATCAAAGATTAAAAATTGAGTGTGAATATGATGTTGTCTTTGGGGGATCTAATCTCCCTTATTACTTAAAAAACATCCTAGTGATGTGATTCCCATAAACATTTTTTCTTAAATGACAAAAAAATTTCAGATTTCATTCATATAAAATTCATAATCTCAAACAACCTTTCTGTTTTTAGCTTACTTATTCTGATCTGCTTCAAGTAACTATATTTTCCTTCAGCTTCTCTATATAGTAAATGTCAATTCTGTATATTCTTTTGTACCTTATTTATTTTTACCTTACCATGATCATTAAAAAAACCTGTCTTCCTGAGGTATTAGGTACACAGCCTCTTGCTGGGTCTAGTACCAGTAAAGGCTCTTCAGGGCTGGAGTCAATATGGCAGCATAGAGGCAGAGAAAGTTCAGACCTCTGAAAACCCTTCCTCACCAATTAAAAACAAAATACTCCTAGGGGACTGAAAACTAAATCTAACAATAGGACAGAGCTAAGTAACCCTCCTGCTGGACTCAACTTAAAAGGTATGCCTCCAAAAGGCCTGAATTTGAGAACACTTTGGTTTAAGGGGAAGGAAGAAGGAAGGTCCCAGGACCCCTCTCCCACCTACAGTACTGAGACTCCAGCAGTGGCTAGAATCTTTGGGTGGGCAAGGGCACTAGTCTAGAGGGAGTACCTTGAGGGCAAAGCTGTGCCAAGCTCAGGGCTTTGAACACAGGCAGTGGAGAGGTAGTTGGAAGAGAACCTTAAAAAAGGCAGCCCAAATGGAGCTGAGACACTCCGTATTGCACCCCCCCCTTTCCTGAGGATTTGGCCTCAGGGCACATCCAGCACTGCAAGTTCAACTCCTTGATGGGCTTAATCTTATCAAGTCTTCAGCAGGCAGGGAAGCTCAAGCTCCAACACCCCTCTCACACAGACTTCTCCAAGAGCCTTGCTAAGCTCCAAGGATGAAGGTGACAGAAAAGCCCCAACTCACAGATCTAGCACATAATGACAGGAGCAAGACTACAGGCAACTATGGGGGGCAGGAGGGGGAGGGGAAATATGAGTAAACAACAGAAAAAGAAAAAAGAAATTGCAATCAGCAGCTTCTATACAGGCAATGAACAAAGAGCAAACAGAACAGAGCAGGAGGAAACACCAAGCAATAAAACAGAAATCCCAGGGAATTGGACACAGGCTTTGGAAGAACTCAAAATACAATTCAAAACACACTTAAGAGAGTCTGAAGACAACTGTGAAAAGAACTTAAAAAGCAAGATAAGTCATCTGGAAACAGAGGCACTTGAGAAATGGTGTCTTGGAAGCCAAAATGAATCAGTTTGAAAATGAGGTAAAGGAGATGAAATATGAGGCAAAGAAGATGAAAGATGACCTCCAAAGAACATCAGACCAGAAGGAAAAGGATGACCAAAAAGCCAGGGATGCAGGGATGAAATTCAGTCTTTAAAAACCAGAATACAATAATTAGAAACAAGTGACTTCACAAGGCAGGAGGAAACTAAAAAACAAAATCAAAAGAAAAAAACAACTGTCTTCCTGTCTTAAATTCTAATAAAATTAGTTTGTGATGAGATAGGTTTACTTCTCTAAAAGAATCATTAATAGTTTAGTCCTACTTGCTTAAATCATGGGTATACTATTTCTCAATTTATGTGGATTTCAATGTAGTAAAGCTAATAGTGGAATTCTTATTCTAATAAATAATTAGTTTGATTTGTGATCAGTAACTTACTCTTTTCTGCCAGTGTTTGGGAAGTAAACCTCTGATAAGAGCTGTTTTAGCTGCTTGAGCCAGTGGAGGTGGGTGGGGTTGGGTTGGGGAAGTGGGAGGTAGAGCTAGAGCCACAGTGTGACCCAGGAGGAGGCTGGGTAGAGGAAAGCAGGGGGAAGGGTGAGAGGGGAAGAGTCTGATCTCCAATTTTTGACCTCTTCAAGTTATGTTTCTCTAATGCATTTAAACAATTCACTAGTAGATAATCCATTACTTTCATTTTTTATAAAATCCTATTTTATTTCTCATTTTACTCTGTTAGTCTGTAAAAAAATTATTTTAGTTCTTTAAAATCCAGTAAAAAATAATTATAGGCACTTTTTCTCTTCCTGTGTGTCAGAAAAGAATTAATGGGTTTGCAGAGAGTTTTTAAACTCCTTAGTCAAAGCTGTCTTCTAATTTATTTTGTCTTTATCTCTTGGTTTATTTATATTAATGAGGAATGAGATAAAAAATCCTTCACTAACCACCTTCTCTTTTTAACTTTTTATTTACCTTCTGAACTTGCATGTTTAAAAACCTTCACATTACATTTCTCTCAATGGATTCTAATAAAAAACTACATAACTTTATTTAGATAATGACTATAATAATGTTACCTTGCTCTTTCAATGTAATATTCTCTCACTGACTTCTATTTGCTTTTAAATTTAATCTCAAAACATTTACTCCTTTTGAAACCTCTGCTTTAGGCACCTTAATTTTGTCTATTTTTTAATACCTCCACATAGCTACATACATTTTTCATATAACAAATTTGTCTTATTCTTAATTTATGTCTTTCATATGCTTATTCTCTTTTACATTCTATGAATTGCTTTTGCCATCACTTAACTTCACCTCTATAAGGTATTCTGTCCCATGCTATTATCAATTCCTTTATAAATTGCAACATTCACATATATAATTTACATATCATATATTTACATATTGTTTTATCCCATTCACTTTAAGAATCAATTTTCTTCATGGTAAAAATTCATATACCATTTGTGTTTACCTAAAATTGCATTCTGACATATTGCATTTGAATAAGTTTATCCCTAAACCATGAAATCATTATTATCCTGAATAGAGTTTGATAAGAATTCATATATCCTAATCCAACTGTTTAGAAATTCTGAAATTCAAACCTGTGTCATTTTACATTTACAAATTGACAACTTCAAAATTTCACCTTCTCCAATATTCATTGTAATGCCACTTATTGCTTTCTACTACATACATTTAAATAACATCTTCACATTTCTCATTTAAAGACTCAAATTTTTGATCATACAGGATTTTCTCCATATTATATTACAATTTCTTCACAAAACTAATATTAATTCTTATGCATTTTACACTTATATTTACTCAAGTGGCTAGAACAGTTATTATCAGAGGTTTACTTCCCAAACTAAAATCCTTTTTTTAAAAAATAATTCCATTTATCTTCTTTTTTTTTTTAATGCAGTTGTCTTTTGCAAGTGTAGGTTTAGTTCAGATAAATTTGTTGATCAGTCATTTTCAGACATGTACCACTCTTTGTGACCTCATTTGGGCTTTTCTTGGCAGAGATAATGGAGCAGTTTGCCAGGTCATTTTATAGATGAAGAATCCAAGGCAAAAAGATGTAAATGACTTGCCCAGGGACACACAGCTAAGTGTTTGAGGACAGATTTAAGCTCAGGAAAATGAGTCTTCCTGACTCCAGACCTGGCACTCCGTCCACTGAACAACGTAGTTGTCTCCAGTTAACCTATGTAGTTTCTTTTAAATTCATGAAAGGAGATGATTTGCTGGAAGAATGGAGAAAAGCATCTTAAGAATCCTCAAGAGATAAACTCATTATCCCAGGTGGAAAGCACAGGTTGGGCAGGGATATAATTTTGCCTACAGTTTTTAACACTGAGGATCAAGATTAAAGTGTAACAACATAGAAATCATAATAGTCTTGGAGGCAAGGTTGGGAGTGGGTAGAAGTCATGAGTGTGGAGGAAAGCCCCAGGATGGAGTCAGCAGCAGTAATGCTATGACAATTTTATTATTCCACAGCTAAAGGCCTTCAGAGAGTGGAAGTTGGATGCTCACCTCAATCTGAACTCCAAATATTGTTTCTTTAGTTTGTTATTCAACTTTCTGGACATACATAGACATGAATTTAGAAAAAAGGCAGGCAATACATCTACTGCTATATCTTAATAATAACATGTTCCCTTTGTGAGGAGCTATCCCCCACACAGAAGGGTGGTCTTACTACCTGGACTTTCAGGAAAACTTGTCTGGTGGCCAGTAAGTGCTATTCACAGTTCTAACTGTTGGTTTTCCCCTCACCCTTGCCCCTCACTGTTATACTAAGTAATCACCAAACCCCAGAAATTCCACCACCTGGAGTGATGTCTCTTATTAAATGAAGGAGGAAAGCACCTGGCTTGGGATTGTTTTCTTCTTTTCATTCAATGATTTCATTAGCTTTTTTGGATTTAAGTAGCATCTCTTGTGGAGAACCCCAAACCCTTAAATCAGGCCCTAATCTATTTCCTAACCTCCTGAAAAAGCTTGCCAACTGGTAACTGGGTATTTCCACTTGGATAGTCTAGAAACATCATGACCCGCCCAAGACAGGACTTATGTTTCTCCTGGTTCCAAACTTCCACCACCATCCTTATCATCTGCATTCTAAGCCTTGAAATCATCCTTGATTTTTCTTCAGTCTCTGTATCCAGTCTCTCATATATCATTTTTGAAGATCCTACCTGCATATCTTTCACTTTTTCTCCCTCCTCTTTACTCATTCAGCCTCAAGTCAGGTCCCTTATCACCTCTTGTCTGGACTATTACAAGAGCCTCCTAATTAGTCTCTCTGCTTCCAGTTTCTCCTTTCTCTAATTCATTCTCTGTGTAACTGCCAAATTAATATTCCTAAAATACAGATCTGACCATGTCAACCCTACTCAAAAATCTTTAATGATCTCCTGTAGCCTCTAGAAGAAACTATAAAATCTTTGGTCTGGCATTAAAAACTTCTCACTAACCTTTTGGTGGGAATATGAAATAATATTTCCTACTACTAAAATGCATAATGATTATTTCACATTATTTCTCACTATGCCTTCTCCTGGTTGTTCCTCTGTGGTTGTTCCCCATTCATAGTATTCCATGGCCTCTGCCTTGAGGCCTTTATAGACTGATTCCTCTTTTCTAGGATACAATATTTTTCTCTTACATCTCCTCTAAAATTGCTCAGATACCACCTCCTACACAGAATGTTTCACATCTCTCTTTTTATTCCCAGGTCTTAGCCCCATATCTGATACATAGTAGGTGCTTAATGCATGTTTATCAGTTGATTGACCATTCTTGATTCAATTCAAGGAAGGAAGGGAGGGAGGGAGGAAAGGAAGAAAGGAAGGAACAAATGAACAAATGAGAGAACGAACAAACTAATGAACGAATGAATGAGCAAAGGAGGAAAGGAAGGAAGAAAAGAAGGAATCGAGGAAGGAAAGAAGGAACGAATCAAGGAAGGAAGGAAGGAAGGAAGGAAAATTAGCTAGCTAGATGGCAGTTTTAAGATAAAATTAAAAAGTTATAAGATAAAATAAATGGATAGTTAGATGAATAGAAAGATGGAGAGATAAACAGGTAGATAATCACTTGAATGCATACACACATACATACAATGCAACTCTTGAAGAAAGAAACAGGGGATGTGATTGCCCAGCCTAGAACATTCCCCAGGATAGCACTTGCTTTTCAAAGGTTCTGTGGTGCCCTGGAATGAGATTAAATTTCCTACTCAACAGAGTTCATGGATGTGAGTATAAATCCCAGCTCTGCTATTTTACTATCCATGTGACATGGGGAAACTCCCATTTTTTCTATGTCTCACTTTCCTTATCTACAGAAGATTGGAGTTAGAAGTAAGTGATATTTGAAGTCCCTAACCCTAACCCAACTCCATAACATAGAACCATCTTGGGGGGTGGGGGGGAGTGGAGGGTACAAGTATTGATTAAGCACTTAATGTTCCATGCACTGTACTAGGTGTTTTAAAAATACACCTTTTATTCTCTCCTCCATGCTCAGTGCCGAACTTAGGTACTCAATCAGTTCATTCCATTTTGGCATAGAACTCCTGAGTTCAAGGAATTCAACAAACCCAGACTCTTCAAAGGCAGGAATTACAGGCTGGCATCACCTTGGCTCTCTGTTTATTTTCATAAATTCCTGTGTGATGTTGGACAAGTCACTTGATCCTTCTCAGCCTCGATTTTCCTCATCTGTAAAATGAGAAGGTTGGATTCCATGGCTTCTGAAGCTCCTTTGATCTCTTGATCTATGATCCTGTGATCTTATGTTTCCTATTTAGGTTTTATCCATGTCTTTCCAGAAATCTTCCATAGAGGAAGTACCCAGTATGTCTTCCTTTGGTCCTTTTCATGGTTTATGGGTAGCAGTGAGGCAGAGAGGCAACATGATGGTCTTGGAGTTAGGAAGACTTGAATTGAAATTCCATCTCTGATATATATTAGCTATGTGACTCTGGGCAAGTAATTTAACCGCTTAGTATTCCGAACAGCTCTCTAAAACTGTAAGCAAGTTGCAGAAAAGGTATCAGCATCCACTGGTAGAAGAATATGCTTGAGTTAAGAGTTTCTTTTCTTGTCTAAACTGGAGCAGTTAAGTGATACAGTAGATAGAGTGCCAAGTCCGGAGTCAGATTTATTTTCCCGAGTTCAAATCTGGCCCCAAGCACCAGCTGTGTGACCCTGGGTAAACCACCTAATTCTTCTTGCCTCAGTTTCCCTATCTGTAAAATGAGCTGGCACCGTCCTCCTTTCCTTTCTCTTCCTGGTCCTTATGGATAGGAAACCACATGAGGATGTTTTCTAAGTCTTACTCTGTGCAAGGCACTCTCACCGCCTTCTCCACAGCAATGCTGTGAGGTAGATGGTTCCATGACTACAACTGTTAGGGTAGTTTCCTATTTGGTCAGCTATTGCAGGAATGCCGGGCCCAGGACTGGTCACCACAAGGTCTGCCTAAGCAAGGATTCTAGTGACACCAGGCCAGGTCCATCTAGCTGACTTCACCAGAGAGCCTTCCAGCCAGAGACTGTTCCAAAGGGCCTCTCTCCAGAGCCTCCAGAGGGACAGAGTCCCCTTAGAGGAGCTCCAGCGAGACCTCCTTAGAGATTGTCCTCCAAGAGCTTCCCCTCTCCAGAGCCTCTCTCAAGAGATTCTTCCCAAGCGATCCTCATCAGAGATCCTCCAAAAGGATTTCTCCAAAAGGATATCTAAAATCCTTTTTAAACAGATTGGCTATTTACCCATAATAATTAAAGAAAACATTATATTCCCAGCTTTCAGTTGACTCAAATATTTTAGGTATGCCAAAACATTTAAATCTGTAACCATTATTCATGTCAAATCCTAGTGAGAATAGATAATTCTTTCACTGTTAAGTTTTGTATAGAATCAAACTAATCTGAAGTTTTATAGAACTTGATAAATATTTGATAAATGGACAATCCAAGCATGCAAAACAAAGTAAAGGACTTCAGCTGTCAATCAAAAAAGAACATTCCAAATAGAATGTTCCCAGGAAAGTCAGTTGGAGAGCCAAGCAGGCTGGAGGGGAAGAAGCTCTGAACAGGACCCCTGTTAGCTTCTGTACTAGTCTGAAGGACTGGTGTGGTTTTGGAGCTGAGAGAAAAATTTGTGAATTAACTTTTGACTGGTGGCTGAGTGTGGTGAAGAAGATATTGGTGTCTCAGAGACTTGAGTTTGAAGAAAGAAGGAAGATTAAACAGTTGTCCTCCCATCTCCCTGACAGACTATTGTGTCACAACTGTGACAGGACTGACATTTCCCCAGATCCTCCTAATCCTCATTATAGACTAGGGATAATCCCATTCCTCTCACCTCATCTTCCATCCTTGTCCTATTGTTCTCAATAAACCCCCTTACTTGAGAAAGGAAGAGAAAAGAGTTTTTCCTCATAAACTTCATAGTCCACTCAGGGAAGGAGGGGGGAGGGGCAAAGCTAAAGTCTTCAGAAGAGGGTGATGAAGGGAGATATTGAGGGAGGAGGAGGGTAGAAAAAATATTAATCAATTAGCCATCTAGGAAATTGACAGATATCCTTAAGTATTCCCCTAGTATTACTCTCTCTATTACAACTAGGCACCCTCACGTTTTCTCTATCTTAGTAGTATCTCTCTATCTCCAAGTATCTCCTTTCTTACTATAGGTAACCCCCAGTATCTATCTCCAATATCTCCTTTATTACAACTAGAAGTATCTCAAGATTATCCATTTATTACAATGCCAAAACATTCAAATCTGTAGCCATTATTCATGTCAAATCCTAGTGAGAATAGATAATTCTTTCAGTGTTAAGTTTTGTATAGAATCAAACTAATCTGAAGTTTTATAGAACTTGATAAATACTTTTCAACCTTGAATTACTTCACAATACCATAAGTACATTTCCAAATCAGAAGTTTTCCCACAGTCATGTATATTAACTTCTGAAATTAATCCCAAGTAAAAATCCTTTTTTTTCATCTTTTATCAGTTATGTATAGTCTTTAAGTTTTAAGAGGTTTACCTTACTTTGCCATGGACCAGAGAATCCAAGGCAGGGAGAATCAGATTTATTTTTAACTCAATCCCCATGTGTGTGTGTGTGTGTGTGTGTGTACACAAAACAAGCACTTAAGACACAATCATGGAGGACAGAACAGGTTTATTTAGGGCACTGGGACTTTAAATGTCATATGGTGGTGAGGATAAAAAAGCAGTTTTTCTTTTGAGAGCAGAACACTTCCGCTATATTACTTTGTGATTTATTCTAAGACTTAGTCAAAATAATTTTTTTGTCCTGATTTTTGTGCTTAGTTAATTCTGTTACTGTTTCCTTTTTTCTAGCAACATGTTGTGTTGTCCCTTTAAAAATGTAACATAAAAAATAAAATAAAAATGCAAATTATAAACTCTGGAGTTTGGTGCTTTGCTTTGAGGGTCTGTGATCCATTGGTTCCTTGTCCTGTTGTGAGAAACATTTTCCACATTTCATCTTCTCGGTTGTTTAAGCTTGTTTTGTGTCTTTTGCATCCCTAAAGAATTGCTCATGGCCAGGAATCTAATGAGAGAAGTGGTCATGCTGGCAGTGAATCCCTGCTGCTTGAGGAGAATCAGATTAGAACACAGTTGTTTCTGGCTACTGTCCCTGTCTAGGGCGTCACAGGTGGGTGTCTAGCTAGATGGCTAGATCTGAGGGCTGTTATAGCCATGAAGAATGAGAACTAGACTGCTAGGGAGATTAGAAGCTAAAGGAGAAAGAGTGAGATAAGACTTTTATAGAGAGTAAAACACTAAGCATTACAACATTCTTGGGGAGTGTTACTTTCCCACAGGATAATGTTTATGAAATGACTGTACACAAGAATGTTTCCAAGTTTGCTGTTACAGACATAAGCAAGTTGAGAAAGAGTGATGGCTAATCTATTCTATGTAACTTGGGGAAAGGCAGGTTTGGTACTTTCAGTCATGATATTGTAAAGACTTCCTTGCTCTTCAGAGTGAGGGAGGATTCAGGGTTTGATGACCTTTGGCCAAGAGTAGCAGTGCCTTTGTGTGAGACATTGGGACCTTGCCAGCAATCTCAGGAAAGCATTCCTCAGTGGGCCTGACTTGTCCCAGGTACTCCATACTGCAAGAAACTTTGACAATTTGGATTAGATTTGCCCTTCTCTTCCTGATCAATAGACAAATTAGTGAACCTCTGATCTCCCTTTTTGCTTACCTTGTTTTTGTCAGGGAATCGGTGGGTTGCTAATCTCCCTTTTGTCTTTACTGCAGGTAGAAGAGAGACAAAAGCAAAATACCAGTCTAGTTGAAATGTATTTTGGCCTAATATGTCACTATCCTGATCTTGAGTTCCCTGTTCAACTTGTAAACTGTAGAAATTAGAGTGTAGATACAGTAATGCAGAAAGTAAAGGTAATATAATAGGAATTAACAACATTAACATTGAGCTTCTTTGCATTTAGTAGCTTTCCCCCAGTGCCAACATTTCAGATCTCAGATGCTTGTGTGAATTAAAAGAAACATCCTTTGACATCAGGGATGGGTAGATTTTCTTCTTTGGATCCAAGTTGCTTGTAGAGATGGCTCCAACTGTCTTTACTGGTAACATTCTGTTACCTCTTGATTGACAGCTCTTCTGTCCTCAGCTTTGTGTTGCATGCTTGCCTTGTAAATTCCCTCTTACACACTGCTTAAACTCTTTTGCAAAGCTGATCTCAATGCAGATTAATACAGGCTTTAACAACACTCTTGCAGATAGATTTCTCTACTTCAGGTTCCATAAGAAATATTGAAATTTCTGTGTCATAATTCTGAGTCAAAGATACAAACTCTAATTGTGGTAAATTAAAGCTGGAGGTCCTACCATGCCCAGCCTGTGGCAAGAACTTTCCATGCATTTTCACAGCTTTTTCTATGGGCCCTTGACAGCTGATACAAATCATTGATTAACAAAAACTCACATACTTAAAGTATGTTAGTTAACAGTTGATAAGTAAAATCATATGAAGGCAATAAATAAAATTTCAATTCGGTGATAACATATACAAATTTATTTACAAGAAATCAATGATCATCCAGTTGAAACAAAAAGTTGGGGTGGGGTGCAGATGCCCTTAAGTAAGTAATTATCAATTGCCTACAGAGAACAGTGTATATTAAATGAGTTGCCTATTGTAGAGCATATTTAGTTGTTGAGCACATTCAGGTTTCAAGGACTTCAACTATCAATTCACTTGATTACTTGGGATATAGAATGACCACACATTAGACTGAAAATAATCACATTTTGTAATTTACTTCCTGCTCATATCTTTGCTTGACCAATTGCTCTGATTATAGAAATTTGTTTCTTGGTTTCAATGTCTCTCTGTTGCTTCTGGGCTAAAATGCAAACTCCCATAATCTTGCCTGGAGCTTTGACTCCCACGATAGAATGTGAGCCTCTTGAAGTAAGGTACTGTATAGCAGGTGGTGAACCCTGTTCTGGGCACCAGGTTTTGCAGTCATGTGTGGGAATCATGTTGACGATTGGATTGGATGATTGGATCTGAGGGCCATTGTAATCCAGGAGAATGAGAGCTAGCCTGCTATGGAGACTAGTGGCTAGAAAGAGTGAGATAAGAAGGACAGGAAAGATTGGGGCCAGCATGTCTGAGGACAGAGAGGAAGAATCATGACACCATGACTAGGGGCTATGATCTTCATTTATTATGAAAAAAAGGGAGAGTTTTATAGGGAGTAAAATACTAAGCATTACAATATTCTTGGGGGTTATTACTTGCCTACATGATAATGTTTATGAAAATGACTTAACACATTATCAGGATTGCTATTACCGACATAAGTAAGTTGAGAAACTGTGATTGCTAATCTGATATTAGAAAAAGGCAGGTTTGGTACTTTCAGTCATGATGTTACAAGGACTTCTTTGCTCTTCAGAGTGAGGGGGGGATTCAGGGTTTAATGATGACCGTTGGCCAAGATTAGCAGTACCTTTGTGTGAGAGATTGGGACTTTGTCAATGATCTCAGGTAATCATGGCTGCTTTCCTTAGTGGGCTTGAACTGTCCTGAGCTCCTCCTATAAGGTATCTGTTCTTTTTTTTTTGTTTTGTTTTTGGATCTGAGAGCCTAGTACCTTGCTTGAAAGAGAGGAAGTAATTCGTTACTGCTTGTTGGCTGATAGAAGGGTCTCTGCTTCCTACAGATACTCAAACAGACCTTGAGAATTAAGAGTACTCCCCTAGAATTGTTCTTTCCTTTCTCTTATGCAGGAACCCTGTTTACCTGAACCTGTACCACAGTATCAGTGAAGTGCAAATTTTAGTTTATTTCTCCTTGTTGTGGATGTGACTCTTGTTTCCTTTCAGGCCTTTCTGTTTGAACCAGGAACCTTTTTGTGCTGCTGATATACTGCTGTCAGATTCAATTACTGAAAATTTTCTAGTTTGGTCCAAGAACTCTTCTCCATTCCTCTGCTCCATGGCTGCTTCTGTACACATCTCAAAGAGACCATTCAATTCCCTGAAGAGGCTGCATAATTGCAGACTTCTCTCTAGAAGCCCAGTCCTATATTTCTTTGAAACCTTGCTCTCCACTTGGGGTGGTCTTCTCTTTAGGTTTCTTAAATTTCTCAGCTGTTTAAAAGTGAATTTGAACTAATGTGCCATAGTAGTGGAGGAATTTAGCTTTATATCTTAGGTGGGTATGCCTTTTTAAAAAAAAAAAGAAATTTACTGATATGAATAAATTTTATGACTTTTAGATGTTAAGAACTTAATGTGAAATATATACTTTTGCTATAATCGTTTTCCTCAATTTGACATTGAGTTCACAATATTCTTTTTATATTTAGTTTTATATTTTTCCTTGAACAGAAATTATTTTTTCCTCCTCCCCCCTCTAATTTGGAAAGAAAAGGAAAGCAAAAAAAATTCTTCCATTTTTCATGTCCAAAAAGTGGACAGGAGGAGGAACATGTGGAAGACCATGGCTGAGGCCAGCCATGTGGAGGCCTGGCTAGAATCCAGGGAAAAAAACAGGAGAAAGAACATATGGGGGAGAAGTCATACATATGGGGCCTGGACATGGACATGGACACAGACAAGAGAGAATGGATGACTTGTGAGCTGGGGTAAACTATATGATAACCAATTGAGTACAAGTGGAAGAAAGACATGCAGATGTTGGGCACATAGGTGGGTGAGAGGAGTGGGGCAAAAGTCTCTCAGTGCTAGAAGTTTCCAGACAAGCCTCTGATACAGCTGCTTTTCTTCCAGTCTTTCTGCATATCAGTTATGTTTTTTTTCCCCTTTGGTGAGGGTGAGGTGAGGGAAGTCTATGGATCAGAGTTGTTAACTTGGAAATAACACAGAACTATTAAATAGTCAGAAAAACCAAGTCTTTAATCAGGATAGGGATAAGCCCAATTTGGCCCTTTATTCAGAGTCGGCGCCACAACCTTTTCAGGGTGCAAACCCTGGACTCTGGGGACATTATCCCTAGGGAGCGCCACAATGCTAGATAACAACTCAGAGGAACAAAAGAATTTGGGGAACCTATATACCCTTTGGGAAATCCAGGGGCAGGGAAAGATGATTGACATTACTATGGCTACAAGGAAAATGGGAGTGTTCAAACTACACTGACAAGATACAATCAAGCTAGGGAAAAGAATCATAGCTAGAAGCTAGGGTGCAAGAGAAGGGGGCTGCTTACAATAGATACTAAAGGATGGTTCAGGCCCAGGTCTGACCTTCCAGAGAAAGGTTTTAATACAATAGGGGACACTACCTAAAACAAAGAATGTCCTTAGCATAATGCTTATCTCACCCAGGGTCATCATTTCCCTTCAAGGTAGATTCTCATGGGAACAGGGAACAAGGACAAGCTTTTGGGGTCTCCAATCTACAAGCTAAATCTAAAATTGGGGTTCATTAGATCTCACTAGGTAACAAGTTTGGGATTCCTAAATTCCATGTTGACAGAGTCAAAGGGCAGGAACAAAGAGAGAGAAAGTGCAGCACTGTGTAATAATTAGCATAGGTAGTTTTTTTAAAATGTGGATTTCTTTCAGAATTCCTTGTATAAGGCTAATGCAAATTTGTGTAAAGTGAGAACTGTCTTTAGTTAGTTTTTTGGAAAGTAATGACTTTTTTGCATGTCAATATGTAATGGCTTTTATTTTTCTTGTTTTTTTTTTTAATGAGTAAGAGAGAATAGAGGAGAAAAATTAGAACTGAAAATAGAATAAAAAACAAAGAAAATGAAACAAAAAAATTGATTCAATTGACAATGAGATGTCTTGAGATTCAATCCTTAATGCTCCATGCCCACCTCTCCACTGTGAACTGTATCTGCAGAATGTCTTCTGACTACTTCATTCCCATAGCCAAGTATTGTCTGAGGGCATGTACCAGTCCTCTACTTTCCAGGCCTCCCAATCTATAAACTTTTGGTTATGTAAAACAATTTACATAACCTCTTCTTAAGGTTGTGCCTTTCAAATGTATTTGGACACCCTTCCTCTTTTCCCAATCCTCCCCTCCATTAAAGACTCTATTATTACTACTTTGTAGCTTTATTTTTTTTCAGGTTAACACATTTTGGAGGCCCTTCTCAGATTTCAAGTTTCCCACCCCACCAAATTGCTGATTGATCCCAGAAGCTTGGTACCAGCAGGGAATCATTGTATTCTAATATAGTTTATTCTGACAGGCCCCTTTTCACCTCAAGGGGAGAGTTTCCAGGATATATGTTGTGTGTATGTGTGTATGTGTTAAGCATGCTATGTGTGTTTCTATGTGTGTGAATCCCTGAGTAAAGCAAGGTGTTATTTCTCTTCTCCTCCTTGCCCTCCAAGCAATAGGGGAGGGTAAGAGTATGGCATACATAATGTAAGCTAAGAGTGGAAGGGAGAGAGAAATAGCTTGAGTTTCCTAGTTGCTCCCTTTTTTAAAAAGTAATTTGTTTCTAACTAACCAGAATTTTAATTGGAAATTGATCATGAGTACTAGAAATTATAAATTCAGGTTAAATTGAAACCCCAAATTAAGTTTTGTAGATTATTTTTATTTTGAGGCTGAGAAATGTCTGGAACAATCAAAAGATGAATAGAACTTGATTAGAAATTTTAATTGGATACTTCAAAATTTAAAGAAAGGTTTGAAAGATGTTTGGCTTTAAATAGGAAACTTGTATGAAACTAGAGAAAACATTGTAATAAAAATGGGAGAACTTAATTTCAGGGTTTTGCCCATTTTGCGTCTCTAAAATATATTTAGATCAAAGTTTTTCTATGGTGGCCTTAAATGCCATCAAATTAGAATGTTGCTACTAATGCTTAAAATATAGGTTAAATGTTGTTAAGAATTGGAAAGTACAATTCTCTTTTTAGCTCTTTCCAGATTCTGAAAGGTGAAAAGCATGCAGAAGAGAGAGGAGAATAAGTATGGTTTAATTGGGGAAAATGCTTTGGATTGGGTAAAGCCAAGATGACACAAAAGGTAGACAGACCCATCTAATTGCTACCAATTTTTCCTCCAAAAAACGACTATATAATAACTCAAAATGAATTTTGGAGCAACATAATCCACATAAAGATGGAGTGAAATAATTTTTCAGTTCAAAATGACTTAGAAGGCCATGAGGAAAGATCCAGTGCATAAGGGTAGAAGTAGAGCACAAAGCAGCATGTCAAGGTAGGATCCACTGTGGCAACAGACCTTGGGTGAAGTTGAATCAGCAGCAAAGGCTTCCAGAGCTGTCAGCCACAGATGGTAAGGAGGGATTGGACAACTTCTCAAAAGGAAATTTCAGGTCCCTTTGCTGTTTCTTGGTGCAAGACTCTTGTTGCATTGTCCATATATAGATCCAGGTAGCAGTCCTGGGGTGTTGTGGTCTCAGGGTGAGGAGGGGAACAAGCACACCCCAGTGCTTACAGCCAGAGGAGTACAGGGGACCCTGGTAACAGTTTCAAGTGGGAAAAGAGTACTTGGGTTCACTCACAAAGAAGAGCACAGGCCAAGAGAATATTAAATACACCTTTCCTTTGAAAGGAATTTTTTTTTTTATCTTAACTCAATCAAGTACTTAGAGAGCTCCACCCTTTTAACTCAGTCAGAAACTTGTGAATCCTTCTGATAAGAGTTTACACTCTCAGAGGATGAGAGGTGGATCCTACAGACACTGCCTCTCCCCTCCCTCACCCTTCCACCAGTGCAGTGCTAGGCAAATTTGGAAACTGTGATTGGTTCCCATGAAGGGGGGGAGGGGGGAGACAGAAAGTGATATGGAAAAAAGACTATAAATGATCATGTCTTCCTGGATTCAACTCTCTTCTGGCTTGGAGACATTCCTGCCTTGGCTTTTGGAGGGACTCTTTCCTTGGATTCTGCGTGGGTGAGTGGAGTTACTTTCTTTTCCTTGGAGTCATTCTGCTTTGGTGGAACTCTGGCTGAAGACAGTACCATGACTTCTGGCTAAGGATTAACAGGAAATCCATGTGGAGAGTGGGACTTCAGGAAGCTCCTGCCAGGGGCTGAGCCAGACTTCACCGGAGAAGTGTGTAAGGCTCTGACTTACATTTCCCAGTTTCACTTTTTCTACCTTGTTGTAAATAAAATCTTTTAACAGTCATTTTGATTTAGGGGCTAATATTTTACAGATGGTGACCACTTTTATAACTCTCATATTGAGACAAAACCTAAATTTAAATCTTACACCTTACATCATGCCACTTTGGAAGAACCAAAAGCAGATAGATTCCTCAGTGCCAGCTTTGAAGACAGCTGCTCAAAGAACTTGAAGTTTGGAACAGTACTTCCTTTACCACAGGTACAAACCCCCAAATTAACAATTTTTTTAAATTAAAAGGAAAGAAAAATACTGTAAAATGAGTAAACAAGGAAAAAAGTAACAACATAGAAAATTATTTTGGTGGCAAATAAGACCAAAACACAAACTCAGAATAAGACAACTCCAAGAAAAATATGAATTGTTCTTGAACCCAAAAAGAATTCATGGAGGAGCTAAAAAAGGATTAAAAAAATCAAATAATAGAGACAGAAGAAAAATTGGGAAGAGAAATGAGAGTGATGCAGGAAAATAATGAAAAAAGCATTAGTAGCTTGGTTAAAGAGGTACAAGAAAATAATGAAGAAATTAGTACCTAAAAAACAGAATAGGCCAACTGGTCAAAGTGGCATAAAAATCCACTGAAGAAAAGAGCTTTCTAAAAATCAAAATTGGCCAAATGGAAAAAGATTTTTAAAAATGCATTGAAGACATGAACTTGTTAAAAGGCAGAATTGACTATATATAAAAAGAAGTACAAAAACTCACTGAGGAAGAGAACTTTTTAAAAGTAGAACTGGTCAAATGGAAAAGGAGATATAAAAGCTCACTGAAGAAAATCATTCCTTAAAAATTAGAATGGACAAGTGGAAGCTAATAATGACTCCCTGAAACATTAAGAAAGCCAAAAGAATGAAAAAAAAATAGAAGAAAATGTGAAATATCTCATTGGAAAAACAACTAATCTAGAAATAAATCCCAGCGAGATCATCTAAGAATTATTGGGCTACTTGAATACCATGATCAAAAAGAGAGTTTAAAAGACATCATCTTTCAAGAAATTGTTAAGAAAAACTTCCCTGATATTCTAGAACCAGAGTGTAAAATAGAGATTGAAAGAATCCATTGAAACATGATATTCTAGAGACAAAAGCAGCTAGGACTTCAACCAAAAATTACTTACCCTGAATATATACCTGAGCACAATCCCTGAGGAAATAATGTGCATTTAATTAAATAGAGGGCTTTCAAACATTCCTGATGAAAATACCAGAGCTGAAGGGAAGAGTTGCCTCTCAGAAAGAAGACTCAAGAGAAGCATGAAAAGGTAACTAAGAAAGAGAAATCAAGACATTCAGTAAGGTTAAACTATATATATGATTCTTATAACTTGTAAGAGCTTTATTATCATAGCAGTTAGAAGTTAGTTAGGAGTATATGTAGCCAGTGAGGAATATTGAATACAGTATTTGCTGTTCAACAATTCTAGGAGAAATGCCAGGAACAGAACAGAACAGAAGCCTGTAACATTTGTTGAGCTGACTAAATCCTTTGATATTGTCAGTCATGAGTTTATTGAAGATCATGGCAAAATTTGGTTGCCCAGAGAAGTTCATCAGTATTGCATCCCAGTTCCATAATAGCATGCTTACATGGGTTTTGGATAATGGATAGTGCTCTCATGCTTTCCCAGTCACCAGTGGAGTGAAGAAGGGCTGTATGCTTGCTCCCATGCTTATTAGCATAATGTTTTTAGCAATGTTATTTTAACAGTTTCAATGAAAGTGAGAGGAAAGAAAGTGAATTAATTTTTCTAAAAATAAGTTTTTATTAATATTTTTTATTTCTTACATTTCCATAATTGTCTCAAGTATCTCTCCTTCTTCCCCTTCTACAGAGCCATCTCACAGGACAAGAAGTGCTTTTTGAAGAAAACAAATAAATCACAACTGATTAAACATTGAAAAAGTCTGAAAATGTTTAATAAGTAGTACCTCTAGACTTCCCACCTCCAGGAAGAGATAGGATAGAGGTATCTTCTCATATCTCTTCATTTGAATCCCGCTTGATCTTTATAATTTTATTTATTTTTTATTCTTTTTAGTGTAGTTCTTTCCATTTATATTATTGTAATCACTTTATATGTTTTTTTTTTGGTTGAACTTACTGCACTAATATAGATCTTAGCATGATTCTCTATATTAATCACTCATATAATTTCTTATAGCTCAGTGATATTACATTACACTTATGTGCTACTTGTTTTTCTATTCTCCATGGGCATCTACTTTGTTTCCAACTCTTAGTTATCACAGAAATTGCTGCTATAAATATTTGAAAATACATGGGAACTTTCCTCCTATCTAGGATTTCCTTGGAATATAATCCCAGAAATAGAGTCTCCGGTTCAAAGGGTGTGGATATTTCTATCATTTTATTTGCAGGACTGCAAATTGCTTTCTGAAATGGCTGTACCATTTCATAACTACACCAACAATATATGTGCGCTTACTTTTTTCACAATTCCTTCAACATTTACTGTTGCAATTTTGTATAATTTTTGCTCATGTGTTGCCAGATGACTGACAAACATTCAGGGGTCCTGGAGGGGTAAGGATAATGAGACATGGTGAGAAGGATGACATGTATCAAGCGGGCCATTGAAGCTGGTCAATCAGAGGCAAGGTTTATTGATCTTAGCTAGTATTTTATAGAGGAAGTGATGCAGATTAAGGGATTAGGGTAAGCTTTTTACACAGACAATGGTTAGTAATAATTTATAGTCTTAGTATAATGACTTAGTTTACCTCACCAAAAGTTAGACAAAATTTTCTATGCTCCTTTTTTATTTAAATTAAACAAATGAAGGCAGGATAAGTGAGTGTATGATTTGTATGGATTGAGTAAGGCTAAAAAGCTAAATTCCAATTCTATTTGCTTGGAAATGGAGCTTTTGAAATTTCATTTTTTACTTGGGCCTTTTTTCAGAGTGTGTCTCAGAATATGCTGTGTGTGCTGGCCATAGTGTTTTGTCATAGGCAGATGAAGAAAAGTTATTTTGCAGGTCTCAGCGGCTTCAGTTTGAAAGCTAAAAATGTTTATAGCTCTTGGCCAGTGCACCCAGCCTTATATCCGATGGTACAATCCTAGGGTTACTAAGATTGCCATCGCAATAATGCCTTTTCTCTGAGTTTTTTGCATAGCCTTAGTTTGAATTGTTAGACTTGTTATGGCTTTTGTTGAGACTCAAGGTCCTTTTGCCTTTATGACAAATATCATTTATCACAGTTTAAGAGAGCTACTCTTATTAGGCCTGATTCTGTTTGCATCCAATTCTTGGTTCCATAAGCCAAGCAAATATTGACTTCTTTATTTATAAGTCAGCTTTGTTTAATTTCTAAGTGTCTGCTATTTAAGGATTATGTTCTGTAATGGGTTAATATATTAGTGTTTGATATGTATCTTTTCCTCCTAATCAAATCTGCAATAAATGTTTGGTGTAAGATGCTTGTGCTAAGTTTTGCTAAGTGTGGATCTATTATGCTGTGCTATCTTCTGGTGGAATAAGTGTGAGGTTAATTGTTGTCTAAGCACCAAGGTTTGGGAGTATAACATATGAAACAAATCTGATCAGTTATAGAGATAATAATAGAAGGGGAAACCCAATTTGAAAACTTATATTTGATACAGAAATAATTATGCCTAATATCAGAATACATGGCTGTATATCATTATAAGTTATATTTTTCAAGGTAACTGAACTACAACAATAGTAATAATTGGGCTGGGGTTAATAGTTAAGTGTAAGGGAAAGAAGGGGTTAATTATAAAAAGGTTGTACTGGATTATATTTAAATATAGGGTCACCAGGAATTTAATTTATTCCAATAAGATTTATTTACAATTTATTTACAAAATATAGAAAGAGTGAAGTAAGAAAATCAGAGAGAGGTTAGGGTGAGATATCTGGCTTAAGCACTAAGTAATTTACTCCCACCCCCTGGCTCAACCTGGGTATGGAGAGTTAGTCCTTAACAGAGAGTCCTTGGCCCTTGTAGCCGAGGACCTGGGGAAGTCTCTCCCAAGAGGTAGGTCTCTCCTGAGCCTAGTTTCTTCAGAAAATCTCCAGGAAAGGGGTCAGCCTTTTCACTCACCACGTGTCAGTCCAAAGGAAAAGATTTAAGAACAGCCTCATCAGGAACAGGATCTTGGGTCCAGTCAGCAGATTCTTCTCCAGTCTCAACTTCAAAGAATGAAAAAATGAACTCTCACAGGAAGATGTAATTTCTTTTAAAGACACTTTCTTTTGTGTCACTTCCTGTGTCTTCTTCCACTTTTTACATGGACAAATAATAGTCTAAAGCCTTGCTTAGGACTGCCCAAGAGGCAGTCAGGCAATTCTGATTCATTACCCACTATTGCACACGTGGGTCAAAGACCCACTTAATGATTAAGTGGGATGTTTACACTTTTGGTGATTAGATCTAAAAAATGGGCAGGGGTTACAATTTAATCTTCACAATCAGGGGAGAGTTAAATAATTTCATTTTCACAGTCAGGTGAGAGTTAAATTTAATCTTCACATAAGATTGATCAGTTCCAACCTCCAGGGATTTGTATTGCCATGTGAACTGTTCTTTTGGCTTGTCTCTAAATCATGGGTTTTGGTGCTCATCTGGATTTTTCATATTCAGCTGTTCCTGAAAGGTTCTCTGCTGTTAGGTGTTCATTTCCTGTGTAAATAAAAACAAAACCTTGACCTCCATATTATATTTCTGTTTTTTTTTTGTTTGTTTGTAAAAAGGTTACTCCAATTCATGTTCAGCTATTATTGAAACAAAAACGTGGGGTGGGATACAGTCTCTTAAATAAGTAGTAGAATTTTTGATTTGATTACTATACAATTCAAATTTCTGGGGCTTCAATTATTATTTCACTTTGCTTTGTTTATAACAATTTGATTTGAAAGGAAAAAGCAGGGAAAGGATTAAATACTGTTTGACTTCAGGTAAGAGCCAGAGTTATTTTTCTTTTGAATGGTGGATACAGTTCAATGATCCATCAGACAACTATACTAGAATTCAAAACTCAAAAATAATATTAATTGCACTCTTAAAATCTTTTACCGTAAACAACAAATCTCACCAATTGCATTTTGGAGCTGAAAAATTTCCAAGATTTATACATACAATGAAAAGTTTTGATTTTACAAGTCATCATAGCCAATTCTTCTTTCCAATAGTTTTCCAGTCTTTTCTGAGTTTCAATACTCATTAACAATGCTTAAGCTAACTGGTAATTCTTCCCAATTTATACAGGAAAAGGGTTAACAATTTTGTTGGGAATTAAGTTTCCACTAACATTATCTTGATTAATAATGGCTGGCACAGGGACTGGTCAGTAAATTGGAAGAGAATCAACATTATATTTTTTGTATATTATCTTAACCAATTTACCTTAAACTTTTGGTTTGCAATATAATTCATATAGCATTGTAAGTAAACACGATCAATTTCTAACAAATTACTTCTACACATAGTTTACATTTAAACACATATTTTCAGTTTTTTTCAGAATCATATTTGCACAAAGTACATGTTTTGGTAATAATATATAACAATCTTGTCAAAAATACTATAATTGTGACTGCTTATGTTGTGGAATTATTTTCTATACCAGATCACAATTCAATGAGGCTGCTAATCAACACCTTGGGTTTTAAATTTACTGTGAGGAAGGGGTCAATAAGTTTGTAGGAAGTTTTAAGTCTTTTGCCATATTATTTAAAAAGTGTCCTGATTGTGATTTATTTTGGCTTCATATACTCTCAATGGATTTTGATTTAAAACTTCAGAACTTTCAAATGGATATCTCAAACTATGTTTACCTAATTGATTAAATTTCACCAATAATGTTCTGATATAACATTTTTTGTATGTCTTTTGCACTAGATTTTTCACTCCTTGTCTACTCTTTACCCTTATAACAAAGAGAGGAGAGGTAATTACACTTAATTATCTATAAACAATAGTCTTATTATAAGTCCTATATGATTTGTGGGCTGGCCAAATTTTTCTAGTCAAATAAATTATTCATTTATAATGTTTGCATATCTCAATTGTACATCTGTCCTTATCCAATTCAGGTGAAAAATGAATTTCTTTATAATATAGATGTACACATACTTCATTTTTACATAGTTACCCATTGACAAATTATATCTTACTGTATGTTAATCTTCAGTGGCATTTCACAGTAACAGATTAATATTTGAACTTTTTTTCCCTTAATATGTTTTTATTTTTACATTTAGATCTCAATTCCAGTTTACTTAAATAACTTTTAGGCATAGTCAGACTATCAACACAATAGGCATTATTTGAATAAGATTTAGTGTCTTAAAGTTTAGCTTTAAGTTGCCACAATAGATATTAATTTTTGTTTTTGTAATTTTTTTGAAATAAAGATAATTTAAATTGAACCAAATTTTTTGAATAGCATATGTCATCATTTTCTAACTTTGAAATTTAATAAAATGGTAATTTTGGAAATTTTTTAAAATTTAGAAAACTTTAGAAAATTTGGAATAATTTGTAGGCATTAATTATCCCCCCCATATTTCTTCTTCATTTTCAAAAATGATCCTAAAATGTTTAATTTAAACCAATTCTTTAAAAATATTTTACATTTTTTACCATTTATTAGTAATATATTCAGTTTCCCACTTTAAAAATTTTAAATTTGCATTCTGATTATGGTGAATTAGAGAAACCTGCATTTTAAAAAACAATATTATGAATGTTATAAAGTTGATATTAACTTATTCATTTTTACAGTTTATAAAGCTTGAATTGGCACAAGTTTCTTAAGCAAGTATATGTTTGAGTGGTCACTGTACTTCTCTGTGTCATTGAAAAATGCTGAACATATATTTTTGCCTTTGTTCTCTGTTAATATTTTGTGATTGTGGGATTAAATTATTCCTTTTTTGTCTTTTTCATTTCTACCCTTTCCTCCTTGTGGCCATCAAGGAAGGAAGAGAAGAGATTCTGAAAATTTTGTGAATTTGTAATTGTGTAGCCAATTAAATTATCTTAGAGTTTTGGAGACCCCCAAATCCATAAATTCCATTTAAAATGTTGTTTTTTAAATTTCCCAAATGGCCTCTGTCTGTCTCCTTCATTTTCTCTGGATCAAACTGAAGAAGGCAGAGGGGGTCACCTCTTTTATCTGAGGTTTATTTTCCCTAAAATATAATCCTCCCATTGTGTGCACAGACAGACAACATACAGACAAAATAGAACATAGACTATTTACAGACTACATATCTCGGGTATTCCATACACTTTCTGACAACATAGAACATAACATTATGGACTAAACTTTTCATCCTGTAATAAAGACCCAATTGTTACAAATCATAGCTGCACTACTAAAGAGATGGGGGAAAGGAGGCTCATTAATAAAGAAGAAAGAAAAAATAAAAGAATTTTTGGAGGATAAGAAAATTGGAATTGTTGATGTAGTTATCTAATTCTTGCTCTCTGAGTTATATATTGGGGCAGCAGCAAGAAAGATTAATTTGAATAGGCTTTTTCACATTTCACGAGTTAGTCAGAAAAGAGGTTAACTTTTTGTAAGAAGTTAAGAGCTGACATTTGACAAATCTGAGTTCTAAATTACTTTTGATGCTCCAACAGATTCTGAAACTTTCCTAAATTCACTTCTTAATCAACATACACACTTTTCTTCTGAGAAACTGAGGAGTATTTTGAGGTGGTTGTGGGGAGACAATAGTGGAAAGGGGAAGAAGAGGTGGGGTAGGAAAAGAAGCATAAATTCATGGAGAATTATCTAATAAGGATACAGGTTCTGTAATAAGTAATAATAAGACATATTGATTGGTAATTGATAACTAATAGATCAGGCAGTTATCTTATTTCTTCTGTCTTTCCCTCCTCCCTCTATACCTTCCTTCCTCCCTCTTCTTCCCTTCAGCCTCCCCTCCCCCCTTCCTTCTTCTTCTGGTTTCTCTAAATCAACTCATAGTGGATTTTATGATGTTTCAAATGAAAATACTTTTTCTCTTCTTTATCTTAAGAAAGGGGTTTATTTGGGGAAGACAGGAAAGGATAGAATTGGAGGTAAGAGGGTTGGGGATTTCCCTAATACAATGAGTCTTAGGTTAGAGGATGTTGGAATATAGTTCAATTGAGAGAAATGGCTGATAGGTCTGGAAGTTCAGTCACTACCATCAACAGAGCAAGTTAGAGAGATATCTGGATTTTCGTCCTTTCGTCAGTCTTCCCAATTCAGAGAGAGGAAATCTTCCTTCTTTCAAGGCAAAGAAGGTTCCACCTCCATTTGGTCTGGCTTCCAACTGCCTTTTCTGGTAACATTCCAAATCAGAATATTTCTCATTTGACTGACAGGGCTTCACTCAGCTGTTTCCTGTCTTATTACATGCTTTTCCAATCTCTCTCTTCCATAATTCTTACTTATTTACTACAAAGGGATTCTAATACCTGCCTGAATAATTCCCATGCATGCCATATTGCTGTCGAAATTATTTGATAAACTAATGATCAAAAGGGAAATGGAGAAAGAAATATCTCTCTTATGTACCTGAACTTTAGAAAAAGCTTGCTTTAACTAAGTGCAGGGCTTGTTGTTTTTTGAAAATTGTTAAGACCTTTTAAATGATCTGTGAGTATTACTAAATGTAATCTTTCACAAAGGAAAAAAATGTGGGCAAAAGAATTTACTTGCAAAAACAATTCTCTTTCTTTCCAAATATACATATACAGACATACACTGGCTTACCCCCTATTTTACACCTGATTTTACTCCCTGTACTCCTACTTAATTCCCCTGCCACTTTTCTGCTCTATGAGTAATGCTCCTATCACTGGGGGGAAAGGTTCTTCTTAACTGCAATCCCTCAATATGCCTCTGGGGGGACCCCACATGGGGCACCATTTGTCAGGTGACTGACAAACATTCGGGGGTCTCAGAGGGGTGAGGAGAATGAGATGTGGTGAGAAGGATGACACATGTCAGGAGGGCCACTGAAGCTGGTCAATCAGAGGCAAGGTTTATTGATCACAGTCAGTATTTTATAGAAAAAGTGATGCAGGTTAAGGGATTAGGTAAGCTTTTTACATAGGCAATGGTTAGTACTGATTTAAAATCTTAGTATAATGACTTAGTTTTGTGAACCTTTGCTTTCTTTCCTTCTATTCCTTCCTCACTACTCTAATTTCCTCTTAGAAATTTGAATATTGTATGCATGTGTAGTTAGAAGTGTGTTTAGGACTACAAGATGATTATGTTAAATGATCAATGGAGAGACTAGTCTCCCAATGATCATCAGGGGGGATTGTGAACCTTAAAAAATTCTCAGACCCTACTTTATAAGGTTTGGTTAAGACCATTCCCCATTTAAACAATGAAGGAACTTAGATCAGGGATGTGAGACCTCTACTCCACCCCTACTTAAGCATGCTTTAGGGGAAGAAACTCCTTGCTGAAAAATGAAAAATACTTAAACTCATACTTATAGTAAGGCAAAAGTTCTTAAGCAGTGCCTATTTTTAGATCTAATACAAAAGGGTGCTAAGTACCTATAAAGGTCAGGCAACTTGTGAATTTACAAGGAGTAAAGAGGTGAGAACTTACTCAGAGGTTTTTTTCAGGTGTGAACTTAATCAAAAGTTTAAGTCTACTTAGGTGTGAATTAAGAATGGTCTGTCCTTTGGAAAACGTCTACTGTGATTGGTAGATGTGGAACTTAGGGGAGGTGACCTAGGAGAAAATTTGCTTTAAAAAGGAGCTCAGATAGAGCTGGGGTCTTTTCAGCTGAGAAGCAGCTAGAGATTCAGCTGGGAAAAGCTGAATTGGAGGAGGCAGCTGGCCAAAGCTGCCTTGAAGGGTGTCTTTCTGAACATTAGAATCTTGCTTGGACAAAACTTGTGGTGAGTGGATAAAAGACTGACTGATCTCTCTCTTAGGGTTTTTGGCCTAGGCTGGCTCATGCTGGCTTAGGCTGGTATAGCCCTTTTCTCATTATTTCCTTTTTCTCTCTCTCTCTCCATTTCATTAATTCCTCATTTGTATTAATTAAAATCTCTATAAAACCCAGCTGACTTGGGTATATTTCATATTTGGGAATTTTTCCCTGGTGACCACTTTATATTTTGATTTAAAACAAGACATTGTCTTGAAACCATATTTCTGTAGTCATAATTTAAGCCAAACACTCTTTTATCTGCCATAGTTTATAGCTCCCACTATTTTAATCACTACAGTTTACCTCACCAAAACTTAGACAGAGTTTTCTATGAGATAATAATTCAATATGTCAATGTGTAACCATCTAACAGTTTCTCATAGAATTCTTGCACCAGTGATTTTTTTGGAAGGACATTTAGTATTTGGGAAGGAATTGGATTAAGTTATCATACTGGTGAGGGTGTGGGGATGGGAAAAACTATGTGTCTGACTACTTTTAGGATATGGCTGTGATTTTACTGGGACCTGTTCTCACTATTGAGGGCTAAAATGTGTAATGTGTGAGATGAAACTTCAGGGTTATTTTGAATCACATTTCTCTTGTTATTAGTGATTTAACATTTTTCATGTAGTTGTGAATATTTTATAGTTCTTTGGACTACAGGGGAATAGATTATTTTGTCTGCAGCAGTTTTTCAGTTTCAAGTAATCAAAATTATCTCTTTTGAAATTGCTTCTATATCTTATTTGGTTAAGAATACATCTCCTACCCATAATGTGAGAGGTATATGATCAGTTTATCTCTAATTTTTAATAATTGCATGAAGAATGTTAAGGGAACTTTGATCACAAAGACAGAATATAAGCTCTGGTGCCGCCTGGGGTCAGCAGGAAAGCCAGCAATGAGTTAGGGCGAATGTCCCCTGAGTGGCCCTAGAGAAGGAGGAAGGACCAAAAACTGAGCTAAAGGCATGTGTGAAAGTGAGTGATCTAGTGAAGGTTTGAAAAACTGAGGTAGGAGCTCATTTCTCACCTTTACTTCCACAATAGAGATAAGACAACTATGCTGCTGCTGGTATTGCAGTAAGAATATATAGGCAGCCAAATGGAGAATCAATCCTAAACAGGTTCATCTTTCCTTAAGGGAAATATATCTATATCTCTTTTCTCTCTCATTTCTCTCATTTTATTTTTTAATTAAAAAAAAAAAAAAAACCTTACCTTCCGTCTTGGAATCAATACTGTGTATTGGTTCCAAGGCAGAAGAGTGGTAAGGACTAGGCAATGGGGGTTAAGTGACTTGCCGAGGGTCACACAGATAGGAAGTATCTGAGGCCAGATTTGAACCTAGGACTTCTCATCTCTAGGCTTGGCTCTCAATCCACTGAGCTACCCAGCAACCCAGCTGCCCCCTCTCTCATTTTATTTATTTCTTTTTTTCTTTTTTTAAAAAATATTTTATTTGGTCATTTTCATACATTGTTCATTGGAAGCAGATAATTTTCTTTTCCTCCCCCCAACCCCCCACACCCACTCCTTCCCTAGCTGATGCGCATTTCGTGTGGGTATCACATGTGTCCTTGCTCTGAACCCATTTCCTTGTTGTTGGTATTTGCATTAGGGCGCTCATTTAGCATCTCTCCTCGATCATGTCCCCTCAACCTCTATAGTCAAGCAGTTGCTTTTCCTCGATGTTTTTACTCCCTCAGTTTGTCCTCTGCTTGAGGATAGTTTCATTTTGTTTTTTTTTCTCGTAGATTGCTGCAGGTTGTTCAGAGACATTGTAAAGCCATTACTGGAGAAGTCCATTACGTTCTCTTGTACCACAATGTGTCAGTCTCTGTACAATGTTCTCCTGGTTCTGCTCCTCTCACTCTGCATCACTTCCTGGAGATTGTTCCAGTCTCCATGGAATTCCTCCACTTTATTATTCCTTTTAGCACAATAGTATTCCATCACCAACATATACCACAATTTGTTCAGCCATTCCCCAATTGAAGGGCATCCCCTCATTTTCCAATTTTTTGCCATCACAAAGAGCTATGAATATTCTTGTACAAGTCTTTTTCCTTATTATCTCTTTGGGGTACAAACCCAGCAGTGCTTTGGCTGGATCAAAGGGCAGACAGTCTTTTATCACCCTTTGGGCATAGTTCCAAATTGCCCTCCAGAATGGTTGGATCAATTCACAACTCCACCAGCAATGCATTAATGTCCCTACTTTGCCACATCCCCTCCAGCATTCATTACTTTCTTTTGCTGTCATGATGAACAATCTGCTAGGTATGAGATGATACCTCAAAGTTGTTTTGATTTGCATCTCTCTGATTATAAGAGATCTAGAACACTTTTTCATGTGCTTATTAATAGTTTTGATTTCTTTAACTGAAAATTGCCTATTCATGTCCCTTGCCCATTTTTCAATTGGAGAATGGCTTGATTTTTTGTACAACTGGTTTAGCTCTTTATAGATTTGAGTAATTAGACCTTTTTCAGGTTTTTGTTATGAAGATTGTTTCCCAATTTGTTGCTTTCCTTCTAATTTTAGTTATATTGGTTTTGTTTGTACAAAAACTTTTTAATTTGATGTAGTCAAAATTATTTATTTTGCATTTTGTGACTCTTTCTAAGTCTTGCTTGGTTTTAAAATCTTTCCCTTCCCAAAGATCTGGCATGTATACTATTCTGTGTTCACCTAATTTACTTATATTTTCCTTCTTTATATTCAAGTCATTCACCCATTCTGAGTTTATCTTGGTGTAGGGTGTGAGGTGTTGATACAAACCTAATCTCTCCCACACTGTCTTCCAATTTTCCCAGCAGTTTTTATCAAATACTGGATTTTTGTCCCAAAAGCTGGGGTCTTTGGGTTTGTCAAAGACTGTCTTACTGAGGTCATTTACCCCAAGTCTATTCCACTGATCCTCCTTTCTGTCTCTTAGCCAGTACCAAATTGTTTTGATGACCACTGTTTTGTAATATAATTTGAGATCTGGGACTGCAAGGCCACCTTCCTTTGTATTTTTTTTTTCATTATTTCCCTGGATAGCCTTGTTCCTTTATTCTTCCAAATGAATTTTGTTATGGTTTTCTCTAATTCAGTAAAATAGTTTTTTGATAGTTCAATGGGTATGGCACTAAATAGATAGATAAGTTTGGGTAGGATGGTCATTTTTATTATATTGGCTCGTCCTACCCATGAGCAATTAATGTTTTCCCAAATGTTCAAGTCTAGTTTTAGTTGTGTGGAGAGTGTTTTGTAGTTGTGTTCATATAGTTCCTGTGTTTGTCTCAGCAAATAGATTCCTAAGTATTTTATATTGTCTCAGGTGACTTTAAGTGGAATTTCTCTAATTCTTGCTGCTGAGCTGTGTTGGAATTATATAGAAATGCTGATGACTTATGTGGGTTTATTTTGTATCCTGCAACTTTGCTAAAGTTGTTGATTATTTCGATTAGCTTTTTGGTTGATTCCCTGGGATCCTTTAAGTAAATCATCCTATCATTCGCAAAGAGTGACAGCTTGGTCTCCTCATTGCCAATTTTAATATTTTCAATTTCTTTTTCTTCTCTAATTGCTACTGCTAGTGTTTCTAGTACAATATTAAATAATAAAGGTGATAATGGGCATCCTTGTTTCACTCCTCATCTTATTGGGAAGGCTTTGAGTTTTTTCCCATTGCAGATGATGTTTGCTGATGGTTTTAGGCATATACTGTTTATTATTTTTAGTAAAGGCCCTTCTATTCCTATACTTTCTAGTGTTTTCAATAGGTATGGGTGTTGTATTTTGTCAAAGGCTTTTTCTGCATCTATTGAAATAATCATGTGATTTTTGTTGGTTTGCTTGTTTATATGGTCAATTATGTGGATGGTTTTCCTAATATTGAACCATCCTTGCATTCCTGGTATGAATCCTACCTGATCATAGTGGATAACCCTTGTGATGACATGCTGGAGTCTTTTTGCTAGTATCCTATGTAAGATTTTTGCATCTATATTCATTAGGGAGATTGTCCTATAGTTTTCTTTCTCTGTTTTTAACCTGCCTGGCTGTGGGATCAGTACCATGTTTGTGTCGTAAAAAGAATTTGGTAGAACCCCTTCTTGGTTTATTCTGTCACATAGTTTGTATAGTATTGGGGTTAGCTGTTCTTTGAATGTTTTATAGAATTCATTTGTGAATCCATCTGGACCTGGGGATTTTTTCTTAGGGAGTTCTTTGATGGCGTGTTCAATTTCTTTTTTTGATATGGGGTTTTTTAGGTAATTTATTTCTTCTTCTTTTAGTCTAGGCAATTTATATTTTTGTAAGTATTCATCCATATCACTTAGATTGCCATATTTGTTGCCATATAATTGGGCATAGTAGTTTTTAATGATTGCCTTGATTTCCTCTTCATTAGAGGTGAGGTCTCCCTTTTCATCATGGATACTGTCAATTTGGTTTTTTTCTTTCCTTTTTTTAATTAGACTGACTAGTACTTTGTCAATTTTATTTGTTTTTTTTCAAAGTACCAGCTTCTAGTCTTATTTATTAAATCAATAGTTCTTTGACTTTCAATTTTATTAATTTCTCCTTTGATTTTTAGGATCTCTAATTTAGTTTTCATCTGAGGGCTTTTAATTTGTTCACTTTCTAGTTTTTTAATTTGCATGCCCAATTCATTGACCTCTGCCCTTCTTAATTTGTTTATATATGAACTCAAGGATATAAATTTCCCCCGGAGTACTGCTTTGGCTGCATCCCATAGGTTTTGAAAGGATGTCTCACCATTGTCATTTTCTTCAATGAAGTTATTAACTGTTTCTACAATTTGTTCTTTAACTAGCTGGTTTTGGAGAATCATATTGTTTAATTTCCAATTAATTTTTGATTTATCTATCCATGTACCCTTACTAATTATTATTTTTATTGCACTGTGGTCTGAGAAGTTTGCATTTATTATTTCTGCCCTTTTGCACTTGTTTGCAATGATTTTGTGCCCTAGTACATGGTCAGTTTTTGTGAATGTACTATGTAATGCCGAAAAGAAGGTGTATTCCTTTTTGTCCCTATTTATTTTTCTCCATATGTCTATTAACTCTAATTTTTCTAAGATTTCATTTGCTTCTCTCACCTGTTTCTTATTTATTTTTTGATTTGATTTATCTAGTTCAGATAGGGGAAGGTTCAGATCTCCCACTAGTATAGTTTTTCTATCTATTTCATCCTTAAGCTCCTCTAGTTTCTCCTTTAAAAATTTGGATGCTCTGCCATTTGGTGCATACATATTGAGTATGGATATTTCCTCGTTGTCTATACTGCCTTTTATCAGGATGTAATTACCTTCCCTATCTCTTTTAACTAGATTTATTTTTACTTTGGCTTTCCGATATCATGATTGCTGCTCCTGCCTTCTTTTTATCATTTGATGCCCAATAGGTTTGGCTCCATCCTCTTACTTTCACCCTATGCGTATCTACCTTCCTCATGTGTGTTTCTTGCAGACAGCATAGGGTAGGGTTTTGGATTCTAATCCACTCTGCTATTCACTTGTGTTTTATGGGTGAGTTCATTCCATTCACATTCAGAGTTGTGATTACTAGCTGTGTATTTCCCAGCATTTTGATTTCTACTCCTGGTCTTGCCTTTTCTTCTTTCACTATTTCCTTCTATACCAATGTTTGTTTATAGTCACCCCCCACCCTGTTCCCTCCCTTATTTTGCTTCCCTTTCTACATCCCTCCCTTCTTATTCCCTCCCTTATTTTCCCCCTGTAGTCTTTTTAAAATTTCCCCCCTACCCTCTCCCTCCCTTGTACTGCTTCCCTCCCCACCAGTCCATTTATTACCCTTCTACTCCCCTATAGGGCACAGATTTATTCTCTTCCCCAATGGATTGGGTTGTTCTTCCCTCTTTGGGTCAGTTTCAAAGTAGGTAGGAGTTGAGTATTTCCTGTCTTCAACCTGTTTACCCTTCCAGTGTATCGACGTTCTCCCCCCTCCCGCTATGAGATTCTTTGTGACATATAAATTTACCCTCATTTGTTTCTTTTCCCATTTCTTTTAGTCATAACCTCTTTTTTAGCTCTAGTCATGTGTATATATATATAAAAAAAATATATATATACCCACATGTATATGTATTTATGTAAAGCTTCCTCAGAGGGGAGAGAGAAGCTTTAAGGTAGGAAGATAGAGAAAGGATAGAAGTTTTAGATACCACGAGGGGGATGACGGAGTCTAATTAGAGGTATGAGGTGGCAGGAATGAGTCTTTATTAATTATCAATGAGCCACAGCTAAGCTCTGATCAAAGGACCCTTCCAAAGGCTTTTACCAGTCCAGAGATCCAGATTCAATACCACAGAGGTAGGAGAGATGATAGAGAAAGATTAAAGATGGAGCCTGGCCCAAGGCCAGGCTCCAGCAAGGACAGGCATCAGTGCGAGCTGGAAAGGAAGAAGAGCAGAAGAGAGAAAGGTGGAGCTGGCTGAGACCTATTTAATCTCTTTGATATGCAAATATTCACAGTACATAGGGATGATCATCATTGGTTAATGACAAGGTATAGGTGTGGTTTCCCTTAACCAGGTGAGCACAAAGAAACCTGTTTTCCGGCCTAACCTGGGGGAAGCTGGGGTCAAGGGTCAGAGGCTTTCCCAGCCATGTGCAATACTGAGCATGCTCAAGACTGAGCATGCTCTCTTCTAAGACAATCTGAACATACCAACTGTTTCCCTTGCCCATAGCTAGGGGTGGACTGCTGCATCTCCCCCTTTTTGTTTGACATAACAATAAATAGTGCAATATCAAAATGTAACAACATTACAGCATTAACAAATACAAACACTCTGGTGCATAATCATATTCTGATACAGAGATGAAAAACCAAACCAGATTGTATAACTTAGATATATCAATCAAGAGTGAACATCAGCATAAACTGATTCAGTGATCAATCTTAAAAATCCCAGACTGATCTTTCTATCTGCCTGTCTGCATATCACAATCAATGTAACAGTCTTAGTAGCTATAAAAATGTTAAGAAAATAATTTCCACGCTACTGATCCTGGTTTAATGAGGTAGAATTCTATGGCTCACATGACAGGTGCAATAATCAAACATGCCACCATTCACAGTCTGGACTATCAGAAGTTGTCAGCCTTTTCAACAGTTAACAAAATACTATCTCTGGGGATGAAGGATAAGCCCTTCCTTCTCTTGTAGTGATACTGCATCTTAGGGATCTATCTGTACTCTCAGCCAGATGCCTACCACATAGGAAACTGGTTGGTAGCCTGATGCCAGAACATCCAGTGACTGAGGGTGTCAGTACGCCATGTCTCTGCATTTCCCAACCTCAAACATCCATTTCATATGGAAAATGTATAATCGTGGCTGAGGCTGTCTGGTCCATAATGAAAGATTCATTATGATTCCCCTTACATGCAATCAGACATCACTCTCCAGAATGGTCATCTGAAAATTAACAAATGCTGTCATAATTCTCGCAGTCTCAGATTTCCCTGTGGCTGAAACAGTTACATACTTGTACCTCTATTGTTTTGGATCAGAGCATCAACAGTACTTCCCTAGTACTTAAAAATTCTGGCAATAATTGTGCAACAGAAAAATCAAAGTTGAATACTTGAAAATGAATCAAAAGTGTTCTCTCAAATGAACATTCTGATATCTATAAGATTCCTCTCCCTTTTCTTTTTGTTTGTGTGTTGGGAGAGATCCCTTCAAAGAAAAACATCCTCTCTGAACAATTCTGGAGGATCATGCTATCACACATCAAATGATCTTAGAAAATGATCCTGGGAACCTGATCCCAAAATTAATACAAAATTCTAGACTCTTGGCTCGCTGTTTATGTGTTATATTTGAAACTGAGCCAATAATATCAGAACTTATATTCCAAACAATTCCTAATTCCTGATCTAAGTAGATCAAAATTCGCCTTGCATATGAACATAATTTTGCACCATTACAGGCCTTGCAAAAACATCAATACATCATAGTGCAATTTTTAACATACCAATATTCCCATACACTTTACATTCTGATTTGTAACTTAAATAACCATGATGGTGATAATGAAGTAATATTTCAAGTTCTGACTGCATATTTCTCATATCATCCTTATTTAAATCTCTGTTTGTACAAATAAACCCATCAATATGATAACCAAGCATATAACATTACCAATATTAGCAAAATTCATTCCACCAAACCAATGTTTGGGTAGATAGAAGCTTAAGTTATTTTTCACGTAGAAACAATTTCTACAGTTTCTTGTACCTATAGAATTTGACATAGCTTTTTGATTCCTAGTTGTCAGTGTATAATATTCAATGTGCTTTTTCTACAAGCTTATCTGTGCCTGTTGTGTCATGTTTTCAATCCATACTCCAAAACAGTAAAACTTAGATTATACTTTGCCCTTGCTCCATGCATTTGTGTAATAATTTTTTTCCACCTAGGAGAGACAATGACTGCGCGTCCACAGAAATTGTCAAACCTAGAGTCCTCAGTTTGCTCCTGAGGTCTTACTTCCATATACCAGAACGTCTTCCAGTATATGAAAGGGAAGCCAATAGTCCCCGAATCCAGCGGCCGTCTGAATTCTGGGACTGTTGGGAGAGAGCAAGAAACCGTTCCTATCAAGATATTACCCACAAAGATAGGGCATCAGGAGTAATGGTTAACAATGGTATTAACACTTAACTACACCTATGGTAGTCAGCCCTTAATGTCCATCCTGGTATTGTTAGGAACATAATCTTTGCCTGGATGTTAATGATCTTTTACAATAACTCAGGTTCCTGATTAAAGATTTCATAGTGTCTTTTCCCTGATCTCTCATCCTTTCTTGAGAGTAACATCAGTATCATCTGTCCATTAACCATGTCTGTGTAGCATTTTCTGCTTAGCACCTCATTTTTGTTGTCAGAGGTATCAGATCTATGCTATTAATGAAAGTTTTCTATCTCCTACTCTTTGGAGTCATACCAATGTCTATACCCTCAGTGATAGTAGCATTTCTTACAAAACAAGTGGAAGATTCACAATGCATACAACATACATTCCTTTTGACAGTATCATATGCAAAATACAAAATATACATTAGTATCTAAACAATTGTAGCTATTTCATCTCAATCCCATAGTAGTCTTTGGAGTGTGGGACATATCTGGTGTCTTGTACAGACACAAGTGTGATTTAGTCCTTCTGAGTTAGCATACTTGATGTTGTTCTGGGTACCACATTTCAATGGATGTCAGCATGACAAGTGTCCATCAGTGGCCTAATAGCAAATGTCTCTAATAGTGTAATGTCATTGTTCTGGAGTGATATTAGTCACCAGAGAAGTGTCCTTCCAGCGAGTCTGGATTGTGGCTGGCATGTAGAGTTAGCTGATGCCATCACCTTCCATCTTCTTCTCTTCCTGGTCTGTGTCAGCTGGCATGGAGCATGATGTGAGTGACCAGATGTTTTCATTATCTGTGAACATACAAATAAGATTTCGACCCAATGTTATCATCCCCTTGGGTCCCTTACAGTCTTAATATCTTGATGACATTCAACCCAATTCAGGTATATCATACCATGTAATCTTTATCATTACATTCAATACTGATCATTGCAAAGCTTTAACTTATATTCCTTTTGGGGCATGGAAAAAATAGATGATTAGTGATACCATATCCACCCCTTTTTTCTTATCAAAGTGGAACTGTCACAGCTTAACAACATTGACTTCCATATAAGTCTGATTCTAGCAAAAACATGTTGTTTGCAAATATAATGTACCCTTTAAGACAATAATCATAATTACATTTTGGATAGTAATAACCTTTTGTGCTACAAGTGGACAGCATTCATTATACTGTCATAACATTTCCAATTGTACCCTTTGGTATTTGATCAAATTTGGCTAACATGGAACAATTCCAATAATATGATTGCAAGTTACATATTGTACCAATACCATTCAAAATTTTCAGGCATGTAATAAAGTTAGATCTTTTACCAAATACCCATATATTCATAGAACAGACTATCTGTCCTTGACTTAATGATACTCTTCTGCATGTAAATTGTTTTTCATATAAGTACATTGGTGTGGATAGTGTGTCAGACCTGCCTATAAGGCTATGTTATTGCCTTTACAGTGCATGTGCTGCATTTCTGGTGTCCTGTGCCAGACACCTCTGCCATCTGTTCTTCTTCTGGGCAGATTTTCTTGCCATCAGATGCTCTTGATCATCTTCCATGGACTTCATGTATCTGAGAAAATAAACAGAAAACCTCGACCCCAAATGAAAGCCTCATTGGGTCTTAGAAAGTTAGAAAGTGACAGAACATATATACCTTCAGTTTTTGAACCTTGGGGCTCATGAATTCCTTTGAGCTCTATTTACCATAGCTTGCATGTAAGTCATGAGCTATGCAATTCATCCCTTGCATTGCTGTTAAAAGCCCTGTTATTCCAAGCTGTTTGGAATAGACAGTTGTGCATAAATGTTTATAAGATTTGTCATCACTTTGCTCACTTTTTCATTTGAGCTTGAACCTATAAACCAGGAGAGTAAGTATCTCCCATAACTTTTCATAGTTCAACCTTTGTGCCAGGAGCATGCTGAAATGCATCCTTTGCTCCAAAATATACAGTGGATATCTATCAGGGGTGAAATTAATCCACAACAGTTTGCATTGATAAGCAATATCACATGCTTGTACAGGATATAGATGTACAACAGATCTGGCCCTCTGCTAGAGCAGAGAATGCTAGCAGCTGTTTGCTCAAAACAGCAGTTTTACCTTTGACTTTGCAAAACAGCATGTATAGATGTTTAAATATTTGCTTTTTCAAACCCCTAATCATAAAAACATCATACCATAAATCACTTATGATTTGACCCATGTGTGCTGGGATCTTAAACCTTTGTCTGTCTGCACACAATTTTTGCTTCTTGAAAAAATTCACATTGTGCAGTTATTAAAATTATAGCATTGTCATATGTTGTAAAAATATACACAGAATTATCAAACAGTTGCACAGAAGTTGTTATTTTTGAACTACTGCAATTAACTTCATAACTGAAAAGATCTTGATACTGTGACTAGAATTATTACTTTCATCTGCTAATTCTGCAAATCTTCACTGCAGAAATAAATCAAATTGTGCCAGTAACCTTTGAATTTGCATTATTATCATATGTCTCATTTCAATATCATGATCAGCTTCGATATCTGTAATTTGAATAAATGATAGTATTGCCTCTTTCAAATCATTAATAAATCACTGTACTGAGTAACAAATTTCTTGATAACTTTAATAATTAACCACTGGTAAACAGATTGAATCCTTCTAACCATGCTTTTACTCTGCTGAGCATGTGTCTTATTTTTCCATAGTAAAAGCTATTCTAGTTATAAATCATTTGCTTTCTGGATACAGGTATATTAATATGCCTACTAAAAAGTTTCTGAACTGCATACAGGCTGTTTACATAATCTCTGCTCAATATTGTTGCTCTTATGTCCTGCTTAGAAAAGTGTTAATAATTCCTCCATAGTTAAAATTAGAAAGCCTTAGAAATTCCTTTAAATCATATTCCAATTCATGCTTATTATATCTTAGTATTAAATTTTCCTTCTAGCCAATTACAGCGTTAGTGATAAAACTTGGAACCTCAGTTGCTATGATGCTATCTTCCATGTGGCTCAAGCCACGTGGCTGGTAGAGAGAAAAAATTCATGCAGCTTCAGATTTAAGCCCAAACCTTGAAATTTTTGCAAGCACCTTAACTACCTTGTGATATATACCAAAATTTCTCTACAGATAAAACATCTCTTGTCCTGATATTCTGTGGCATATGACAAGTCAGAGAAAGATTTTTAATTCTCTTTTTTAACTTCCTCTATCAAGAAACATAAGCAGACATTCCTTTATAATTTTGCTTGTATCCAACCCAAATTAAAATGATTCAAATTCCCAGATCTCACCTCACTGTGCTTCTTATCATTTGTAATCACCCAGGTAAAGCCTGCATTTACCTGGCCAGACCTCAAACAAAAGAGTTCCTAGGAACTTTTTCAAATGCTAAACGAGTGTAGAGGCTTGCTTTTAAAAAAAAAAAACAACTTCTGTCTTTGGTCACACAATGGCAATATATCTTTACAACCTAGGCTGTTCTGAATTTAACATAACTCAGGATTATTTCCTTGATTCATTAATTTTGCTGAGACCTGTGGTTTTATTAGAAAAAGTTTTTTTTATTTAAATTATCCCTTTTGCCAAGTGATTCCGATCCTTTAAGTGCCCTGCTTTGAGTCAAAGCAACCACTTCCTGCTAAGCCTTTCAAATGCATCCGAGTCAGACCACTTCGTAAAAGGCACAGGGATTTTCTTGTGAAGATTAGCTTGCTCCCTGCAGAACTTTTGAAATAAACAGTGTTTAAGAAAGAACTCCTTAGCATTCTGCAGCAGCTTCTACCTTGCTTCTTTTTGCTAGCCTTTCCCACTTTTGCTAAACTGCCGGCTCTTGCATATGAATAGAAGCCTGGCTCTCCGAGCTTTTGTCTTAGGAGCCAGTAAATTTGACTTTGCACTTTCCTGATGAAATCTTAACTCCTGCTTTTTCTTTTCCCAGTTGCTCCTTTCGAAATTCACTATGCTCTAGCAACTGTCTGTTTCAGGCCGAGATTTCCCAAGTTAGAGGACTCATGCAGCAGATACCAATTGCCCCTGGTGAGGGTTTTACTAGGTCAGATTTTTATCTCCCCCTCCCCCTCAGATCGCTCCTCAGGTGTTTCTTAACCTCCGGAGATCCAGGTCAGGGAGAGGTAGCCATGGCATAGCATTGTACTAGCGGGCCCCAGTGGGGGAGGGGAACGGCACTCCCCCGCAGAGATAGTTTGAGAATCATGCTCTGACCGACCATGTGCTTTCCTCATCCTGATATTTTTCCAATCTTAATCTCAGGCAGTTAAGCTCTTGAGACTTCCCTTCCTCCCCTGTCAAGCAATGACATTAAGAGTCGAGCAGGGTTCAGAGGGATGACCCACCTCAAGCAGAGGAAGACTTACTGTTCTTGGCCAAGAGAACTGGAAAACTCCCTCAGACTCTCGTCATCACCAGCCTTCCTTTGTTTTTCCTCGTGTCAGGGGGCTCCCCTACCACCGGCTGTGTGAAACAAAGGGTTGAAAGCCACGAGAAAGTGCCAGGTGCAAGTTCTGGTCACGTGGGCACCATATAAAGCTTCCTCAGAGGGGAGAGAGAAGCTTTAAGGTAGGAAGATAGAGAAAGGATAGAAGTTTTAGATACCACGAGGGGGATGATGGAGTCGAATTAGAGATATGAGGTGGCAGGAATGAGTCTTTATTAATTATCAATGAGCCACAGCTAAGCTCTGATCAAAGGACCCTTCCAAAGGCTTTTACCAGTCCAGAGATCCAGATTCCATACCACAGAGGTAGGAGAGATGATAGAGAAAGATTAAAGATGGAGCCTGGCCCAAGGCATCAGTGCGAGCTGGAAAGGAGGAAGAGCAGAAGAGAGAAAGGTGGAGCTGGCTGAGGCCTATTTAATCTCTTTGATATGCAAATATTCACAGTACATAGGGATGATCATCATTGGTTAATGACAAGGTATAGGTGTGGTTTCCCTTAACCAGGTGAGCACAAAGAGACTTGTGTTCCGGCCTAAACTGGGGGAAGCTGGGGTCAAGGGTCAGAGGCTTTCCTAGCCATGTGCAATACTGAGCATGCTCAAGACTGAGCATGCTTTCTTCTAAGACAATCTAAACATACCAACTGTTTCCCTTGCCCATAGCTAGGGGTGGACTGCTACATTATGTATGCATATATCTATATACCTATTTATGTCTTGTCTTTTCATCCTATACAGTTTGTCACTGTTCCCTCTGAGTGTAGTTCTTCTAGCTGCTCAGGTGATAGCAATAGTTTTTAAGAGTTACCAATGACCTCTTTTCTTATAGGGATACATATCATTTTAACTTATTGAGTCTCTTATAAAATTTTTGTTGTTGTTTTGTTTGTTTTTTTCCTTTCTTTTTTAATTACCTTTTGATGATTCTCTTGAGTTCTGTGGTTGGACATCAAATTTTCTGTTCAGGTCTGCTCTTTTATTTATGAATGCTTGGAACTCTTCTGTTGTGTTGAATGACCATACTTTCCCCTGTAAGAATATAGTCAGTTTTGATGGGTATTTTATTCTTGGTTGTAGACCTAGTTCCCTTGCTTTCCAGAATATCATATTCCATGCCTTTCGGTCCTTCAGTGTGGATGCAGCCAGATCCTGTGTTAACCTCACCGTGTTTCCATGGTATCTGAATGGCTTCTTCTTGGCAGCTTGTAATATCTTTTCTTTCATCTGATTGTTTTTCAATTTGGCTATAACATTTCTTGGTGTTGTCAGTTGGGGATTAAATACAGGGGGTGTTCTGTGGATTCTTTCAATCTCCACTTTCCCCTCTTGTTCTAGGATCTCGGGACAGTTTTCCTGGATAATTTCCTCTTGTATTATGTCCAGGCTTTTTCTTTTGTCGTGGTCTTCTGGTAGTCCAATTATTCTTAAATTGTCTCTTCTTGAACAATTTTCTAAATTGTCTGTTTTGTGAATGAGATGCTTCACATTTTCCTCAAATTTTTCATTCTTTTTGTTTTGTTTTATAGTGTCCTGCTGCCTTGTGAAGTCACTTGATTCTAGTTGTTGTATTCTGGTTCTTAAAGATTGGATTTAATCTCTGACTTTTTGGTCGTCTTTTTCCTTCTGGTCTGATTTTCTTTGAAGATCGTCTTTCATCCTCTTTACATCATCTTTCATCCCCTTTGCCTCATTTTCCAGCTGGTTGATTTTGGCTTTCAAGGCACTATTTTCTCGTTTTAGTTCAAGTGCCTCTGTTTCCAGATGACTTATCTTAAATTTTAAGTTCTTTTCCCAATTGTCTTCAGCCTCTCTTAGTTGTGTTTTGAGTTCTTCCACAGCCTGTATCCAATTCGCTGGGATTTCTGGTTTATTGTTTGCTGATCTCTCCCCTTCTGTTCCTTTTGCTGAGTAGTAGCTGTCTATTGTAGTTTCTTTCTTCTTTTTCTGTTGTTTGCTCAAATTCACCCCTTCTTTCCTCCCTGTATTTGTCTGTGCTCTTGTTCCTCTCATTTTCTTTGTTTTTTTGGGGACTTCTATCAGTCTCCCCTCTTGGAGCTTTAACAGAAGATCTCTTGGTGTAGACTCTGGGGGAGGGTTGTTGGGAGTTTGAGATTTCCTGTCCTCTGGAGGCTTTTGATTGGCTTAAAGTCCAGCAGTCAATGAGGATGGGTGGGGAGCCTGGGCTTCACTGCATTCTGGAGAGTTTTGATGGAATTAGATTCAGCTGGCTCTTTCAGAAGACTCTGCTCTCTAAGGGGGGAGGGGTCGTGGTCTCCCCTGGCTCTGAGGACTCTTGATGGGATTAGGTTCAGCTTGTTCTTTCAGAAGATTCTGCTCTCTAAGGGGGGAGGGGTCGTGGTCTCCCCTGGCTCTGAGGGCTCTTGATGGGATTAGGTTCAGCTTGTTCTTTCAGAAGATTCTGCTTTCTAAGGGGGGAGGGGTCGTGGCCTCCCTGGGCTCTGAGGGCTCCTGATGGGATTAGGTTCAGCTTATTTGTACTGAATGAGCCCTAAAGCAAAAAACCTCCTCCTCCAATATGTGTTGATTGCCCAGGGACTGGCCCAGGTTGCTTTCAAGGTAAGCTCTTTGGAGCAACCCCTTTGCCGGCCCTAAGATTTCTCTTATTTCAGTAGCTCTGAGGGCTCCTGATGGGATTGGGTTCAGGTGGTGCCCTAAAGCTGGGACTTCCCTTGAGACTCAGTTGGAAGGACCCAGCCAGGGGTCTACAGGCTTCCCCCTTCTCTCTATGTTTCCCTGCTGTCTGTGTTGGGTGTCCCGGAGACTGGCTCAGGTTGCTTTCAAGGTGAGTCCTTCAAAATAGCCAGCCCTGGGGCCCTTTTGCCGACCCTGGAGTTCCCGCTGCTGCGGTGTGCTCAACACTCTGGGTTGGGGGGTATGGGTCCTGGGACCTTCCTTCTGCCTGCCCCTTAGATCCAAGTGATCTAGGGTTTTGGCTTTTGGGGAGCTATACCTTTTGATCCAGGTCCGGGAGGAGGGTTCCCCGAGTCTGTCCTGTTGTTTGGCTTGAATTTTGGTGTCCTAGGAGCTCTCATTTTCCGATCGGTAAGGAAGGGTTTCTGAGGTCTGAACTTTCGCAGCTTCTAAGCCGCCATCTTAACTGGAAGTCCCCTCTCTCATTTTATTAATAAACATTTAAAATTCTGGCTGGACCCCTTTTTATTTCTAACAATATTGGTTAACCACAAAGAGTGTCTTTAACCCTCCTTATGGGTTTTATTTTAGTTTTTTCATTCTTTCACCCTTTCACTCTCTTTTTGAGTTGTTCAGAATAGCAATTTATTAGAAATTAGAATCCTGAAGTTATGGATTCAGGAGACATCAGTGACTGCTGCACCTAAGGATTGGTGAGATATCTTTTAAATGGGATTAATCTTAATCAGCCTAGGGCAGTTATGGTGAACCCTTTAAAGATGGAGTGCCTGGCCTCACCCCCTACCCCTCACCCCAGATGGAGTGCCATGCCTCTTCCACTCACTAAGTGCCAGGCATACCCCACCCTACCCCTTTACTCCACACAGGGGAGGAAGGAAATACTCCCACTGGACTGCTAGGCCAAGGGGTAAGTGAAATGAGGATTGTTCTCAGCTAGTGTAGAGAGAGTGAAGAGAATGGCCTGAGTGCCCTAGTCCCCTCCAGCTCTGCCCCCTGTGAGCCACCCACCTTACCCCTGTATGCTCCCATTTAGCTGCTGGGCAGAGGAGTGGGGGATGTGAAAAGATATCCTCAGTCACAGTGGAGAGGGATAAGGGAGCAGCTCCTGCTGGAGTCCCTTTGCCTTTCTAGTAACAAGCTCTTGGGGGGTGGGGGGTGGCTGGGGGGAGAGGAGGGAGAAAGTGTGTCCTCATGCCCACAAAGAGGGCTCTGTGTGCCATCTTTGACACTTGTATCATAGATTCGTCATCACTGGCTTAGGGGAATTAGGAAGAAAGCTTTCTTTTCATCACAACTCCAGAAAGACTTGCATTTTTTTTTTAAGAGAAGAAAGGATGGTAGGATTGAGTTAAAAAGCCTTTATGTGATTTGTAAAGACCAAGTGGTGGTAGTTTGAGAAGGAAGTTTCAGATTTTTTTTAAACATGCTTAAAAAAAAAAGAAACAGTAAAAGTTAAGTATTACAGCATGAGGAGAGTCCTGTAGTTAGATTTTCTGTTTCATTTTTTCTTTTCTCCTTTTTTGAGGATTTTTTTTTAAACTTGGACAATGGGAAATACTACTGCTACACCAAAAATTCCTAAATGGATTCTAAGGAAAGTCCATTGTATAAAGTATTGATTTCATGGGATGATTCCAGTGTTCCTATAAAACCATGAATGCTGATGAAGAAATAAATTTCTGTAAAGCTTGATCAAAATGGATTTTTTCATGGCCACATTATGGGTGCTTTGACTTTAAGACAATAAAGGAATTAAAGATGTTGATAGGAACAGATAATCCCAAAGAAATCTTTTACTGTTTTATTTGGAATCATTTTGTTGAATTTTCTACCAAGCCAATTTTTAATCAGTTAAATCTGAGATAGTCCAGGAACTAATTTCAAGGCCTGAGTCTTGCTTTATTTCTTTCAGACTAAATAAGAATCTAAAAATGACCCCTGGCTCCTTCCAGTTCCTTTCTCCATAATTTGGGGGTTTCACCCTCCCCACTCCTAATTTCTCTTCTCTTACTTCCCCTCTAGCTCCTCCCCTATATCCTGCCTTGCCTCCTTTTGTTCCTTCCCCTGCCCCCAACCACCTCCACTTACCTGTCTATTTACCTTCTTCCTGTCCTACCCCTCTCCCCTCTTCCCATCCCATTTCTCTCTTCTCCTCTTACTCTTCCTCCCTTACCTACTACTTGACCCATTTCACTTTCTTCTCTTCCTCCTTTGTAAACACCATGTATGAGGTGTTCTATTTCTATGCAAAATACAGAATCAGTACCACAATACCAAAGAAAACTCAAATAAAGGCATTTTCTCCCTAAGAGAAATGCCCCCACAGTATTGAAGAGGGAATTTAATAACCATAAGAAATCATGTCCCCCATTCAGTGGTAGTGATATTGATAGCTGGATAGATCATATACCTTCTTTTGATGAGGAACCTTTGCTAGTAATCAAGAGGTTTTAAAATATATTTGGAACCTATAAATTGATGTCATAGATCTTCTCTATGCTTTATTAACTGAAGGGGACAGACACATGATTTTTTTCAGCTGTAAATTTCTCAGGATAAGAAACAACAAAATGGCTCTAAAAAGATCCCAAATAGGACCAAAATGTAGCTGAGGACTACATACAATTATGTGAATTCAGGGAGACTTTATTAAAAGGTATGAAGGCTTGCTCCTCAAGACCAGAGACCTAAGTAAAATTTGAACCAGGAAAAAGATGAAAGGTCTATCCACTTTTATGATAGAATTGTTGACTTAGGGGATAAATATCTTTGGCTAGAGGTATCAAAACAGACAGACCCTAGGATTGTAAGAAATCATTTTGTAAATCACTCTTCCCAAGAAATTAGGGAATATTTTCAGAGCAGTTGCCCAGAATGGCCAAGCATGGACATAGAAAAAAATTGAAGAGAATAGCAGTGTTTGTTTTTGAAGGCTGTGAAAGGTAGGAAAAGGAAAACATTGAAAAAGAGGAATTTGAAAAGACAGAACAAGGAAACTTAAGCAGTTACTTTAGCTCCTGTTTTAACAAATGTTATTGAGGAAATTGTGGCTCCTTTGAGGAAAGTGGTAAAGGACCTGAGCCAACAAAGGGGTCAAAAAATGCTGTGTTAAGCAAGGTCATATAGATGCAAACTGCAGGAAGAAGAATAAGGATAATAGGAATAGAAGCTGGAGAAATAATTAATAATAATAACAATAATAATAGAACTTCCTACAAGACTAGTAATTCAAATGGGGCAAATTGTAACTGAAACCAGAGCAACTATCAGGGAGCTTGCACTCAGTGTAGAAGTCTCATTCAATTTGGAAAACCCCAGAGAAATAGCCAGAGATCTTTATGATGGTGTGAAGGAGGAGAAGGGACCTTGGAGTCAGGAGGTGAAGCCTTTGTCTTCCCAGTTATTCCAGTCTGCTCTCTTGCCCTAGCAACCCTTAAGATTGGGAACATTTCTTATGATTGCCTCCTAGACATTGGAGCTTCAAGATCAGTTTTAGTGAATAAACCTGGTTCTGAATGTAATTTTATTGGTTCTTTAAATATGATAGGTGTGTCAGGGAAACCTCAAAATGTTCCTAAATGGCTCACATGGTATCCACAGGACCTCTATCAGTAAAACATTCTTTTTATTGTCCAATTCCCCTACAAATCTGTTAGGGAGAGATCTATTATGTAAACTAAGGGGTACTATATTGTGCTCCCAGATAGCTATTTGTCCCTAGAACTGTCTGAGGACTCTTTGACCTTTGTTCCAGTCCTGATTCCTGAGGGCCAATAGGAATTCCCGAGTCTCTGTGGGCTATGTCTTCTTTGGATGTAGGCCTATTTAAGTCACCTGTTCCTGTTCAGATTATAACAAAAGGGGCCTGTAAAGATTAAAAATGGGGGAATCTGGCGGTAGATTTTAATATTTATTATCATTTATTAATAGAAAGGAGAGGAGAGGGGACAGTGTGGTGGAAATTTTTTTAGACAAGACACCAAAAATGAAGTTTCCAAGCCAAAAAGAAATAGATTTATTGAGAGAGGGTTGGTCTCATAATAAAGCTGGATTTCATTTGGCAATCAAAGACCCTGAGCCTTGTGAGCAACCTCCTTTAAAAGGAAATTATGACACAAGCCTAAATCAGTATATATATATATATATATATATATATATATATACCAGGGTTTTACATACCAGGGTGGAGGTCACACAAGAAGGGTCAGCAAAGTGCATGCAGTAAAACTTGTGCACCCATACTTAATAATTTCGCAGCTTAGTAGTGTGACTATACAAGAATAGAACAAGATGACTGAGGATATACAGGTCAGAAGTTTGAATCATGAGGGGTGCAATATCAGAATTCAACAACTGACTGTCCCATCCATAAGAAGCAGCTGAGAGCATTTTTAGGGGCAATTGGGTTCTGTAGGTAATAGATTCCTTGTTATTGGGAAGTGACTAAACAAACCTCTTATGACAAAAAATTCAGTTCCTGAACCACTTCAATTAGATTCAGAACATCTGTTAGCTCTTTCAGAATTAAAACAAGCTATTCTGTCTGCCCCTGCTCTAGGAATTCCAAATTATAAAAAGCCATTTACCCTGTATGTTTAGGAACAGAGAGGGGTAGCTTTGGGTGTCTTGACTCAGTGCCCAATTGCTTATTATTTAGCACAGTTCAATCCATTGGCTGTAAGAGCACCACTCTGTCTTAGAGGGGTAGCAGCCATAGTGTTGTTGCTAACTAAATCTGCTGATTTAATATATGGGCATCCATTAATCATAATGCTCCCTCATAAAATCAAGACATTATTGCTATGACATAGAATGCTGCCATTTTCAGATTAAAGGCTTGCCAGATATGAAATAACCTTATTAAGGAATGAAATATCACCCTAAAAACTGTACAGTTCTTAATCCTGCAACATTGTTTCCAAATTAGGGGAATCATTACATAATTGTGAATCAGTGGTAGACATGTCTCAAAAGCTCTGTGATGATCTCTCTGAAACACCTTTAGAAAACCCAGATTTAGTTTTATTAATTGACGGTTCTTCTTTTATGAGGGATGACATACACTGGAGCTGCTGTGGTCACAGAATTTGGTCAGTTTCACTACCCTCAAATATTAGTTCTCAGGGTACAGAGCACTGGATGGCTATATATACTTGCCAAGAGAAGGAAAGCAACATTTACACAGATTCTAGGTATGCTTTTGGTATTTGCTATTCTGTAGGAATATTGTGGCTCCAGAAAGGATTTCTAACTTCTGCTGGTAAATATATTGCAAATGCAGAGATTATTAAAGATTCACTTTCTATTTTCCAACTAAGTGCAGCTCTGACTGTATTTCATTGTTCTGCCTATGCAGGTGGCACTGACCTTATTTCTAATTATAGCTAAGCCCGTTGCCTTTAGAAGGACCTGAGTTAATTTTAACTCTGACGCTAAGTAATAAACCAAATTTATCTCTCATAATGAACAGGAAGTGGAGAAATGGATATGAAAGTTTAAGGCAAAACAGATTGAAGGGGTATGGGTGTCATCTTAAGGGAAGTCCCTGCTTTCTAGAAGTTTCTATCATCAAATATGCTTATCTATTCACAGGAGTGGTCACTTTAGTACCCAGGGTATCATAGACTCTGTTAAAAAAAGTCTGGATAGCCTCTTGTATAACCAACATAGCCTCCAGGGAGTGCATAGTCTGCCCTTCCTTGCCAGGCATTTAATCAACATGCTTTCTGTAGCAAGGCTTTGGAGTGTCCTCTAGCTTACACACCTTTTGAGCATTTGCAAATTGATTTTTATTACTATGCCTAAGGCTGGACATTATAAAGTTTGTCTTGTTATAGTGGACCAACTCACTAGATAAATGGAAGCCTTCCCCACTGCTCAGGACATAGTAGCTTTTGTTGCCAAGATGCTCTTGAGAGAGATTATTCTCCTCTTTGGCCCTCCTGCATAGGGGAACCCATTTTACCAACTCTGTTTTATCTTGGGTTTATTCTTATTTAGGGATTACTCCCAGATTCCACACACCCTATAACCTCCAGAGTTCAGGCAATGTTGAACTCATGAACAGAGAACTTAAAAACATGATTGGTAAGTTGTGTACTGATACTCACTTGAAGTGGCCCCTTAGTAGCCCTGTTTTATCTGCAACAGACCCAGGGGAGATCTACATGTCTCACTATTTGAGATGCTTTTTGGACATTCCCCCATACAGGCGAAGCCTTTTCCCTCTGCATACACATCATTATTGGGGGGGGGGGTGGCAGGAAACACTTCTGTTGCTTCTTATATACAAAACTTGCAGGACTTGCTTCTTATATACAAGACTTGTCTTATATACAAGACTTATATACAAGACTTTCAAATTACTTGAAATCTACAAATTTGGGGCTGTAGTACAGGTAGTACCTAGTACCTCTAGACTTCATACTCCATAATCTAAACCCTAGAGACAAGGTGTACATAAAGAATTTCCAGTACACTGGAGGAACTCAGACTGCCTGGGAAGGCCCGTTTCAAGTACTGTTAACTATGACAACTATCGAAATTGGAGAAAAGCACTCTTGCATTCATTGTTTGCATGTAAAATGGGTACCACATACTGACACTGAATGGCTATCCTGTCACACATTGTATTTTACTGCTTGTTTGTTTCTGGATTTGGTTTTGCTTCAAGTTTATAAATTAATCAAAGATGTTCTGTTACACAATGTTACCTTTTGTTAGTATGTTTTGAGTATTAGCTATACGTTCTGTTGCACTGTTTTTATTTATGCCCTCTTCTCATGACTGGACTAGTGATAATGCTATAGTTGGACAAATTATTTTCCAAGGCAAAGCTAGTGGTTCCCATGGATGCTTGTTCTGTCACCAGATCTATGGGAGCTTTTTTTTTGCCATGGGCAACAATTGCAGTCCATAAGAATGAGACCTTGCCACAACTTGCACCAAAGGAAGGTCATATGTTACCTAAAAAGTCTTTTGCTCCTTTTGATGTTGTTACATGACACATAGATGATGATAGATAAACTCCATCAAACTGGTCACAATCTTTCATTGGTCTTTGGAGAAGGATGACCTATGACAGACGTGTGCTAGCAAATGACAAATCAGAAACAACTGACCGACCCCTGGGCTCTCCTAAGTCAAGCTTAAGCTACTATTGGTACATGTGAGACACAGGAAAGTAATGTAAAAATGGTCTATATATTTCACATCACTTCCTCTCTCTGTCTCTTTATGTGGAGAGATGGCTCTGGCGGCAGTGTGCTGAGTGTCTTGGCATCTTGGTGTGGTGGCAGCATGCTGAGCGTCTTGGCATCTTGGTGTGGTGGCAGCTATTGTCTGGGTTTGGTGGTGAAAGTCCTTGATACACTACTGGGGGAAGCTTAGTCACCTAGTTCAGGTGAGGCATATTCTCTGAGATCTCTCAGAGTTTAGGCTGATTCTTTTCTCCTTTACCTTCCAAAGCACTATTCTCTTAGGAAAGTCTCTAATCTTCTAAAAAGACCTCATGGCAGAGGTCTTTGAACTCCCCCTGGCACAGGCCAGGTGGGAGAAATGCTATACCCTTTCTCTCTCTCTCCTTAATTATTTCCTCTATATTAATTAAACCACCATAAAATTTCCAAACTGACTGGGGTATTTTATTTTGGATATTCCCTGGTGACCAATTAAATTAGATTAAGTCTCAATCCTAAAATTTCCCCTTACAGTTGAAAAGTAAGGATCCATTGAGTAGCAGGTATATGGGTGACCAGATGAAGTGCAACTTTACCATTCCATTCCCTACCTCTGCATTTATTTGTGCTAAGGTAAAGCTAAGAAACGCAATGAATGGGACACATAAATCTATGTCTTTTATGGCTGTTACAGTCTCATTCCAGCTGAAGATGGGTTTCCCATGGGGCTTGGTGACCCCTGAACAGTTCTATGCTTGTAATTCTCTACCTAACTCTGCCCTTAACCACAGGATGGTATGGTACTTGTGGTTTGGTTTATGTTACCACACCAATATCAATGCATGATCACTATATTGGTCAGGGAGACAAGTCCATGACCAGGGATCTATGTACTTGTTGGCATTCAATAACTAAGAAGATGAGGCCAAATTTAGTCTCATCCTCTTCAGCAGTACAGATGTTTTTCTGGGCACTTCTGCCAGATTTTGGAATGATGGCAGTAATAGACTCAATTAGAAATATCTCTGCCAAGGTTGAAAGATTGGCTTAAGATTCAGACCAGGGAATCATATTTCCCTTTTACCTCAGACTTTTGTCTTTTTTTCTTCTTTAATATGGTAATTTACTATAGTCCTGGCTGATGATGAGTAAGTGCAACATTGCTGCACTTGTCCTGCATGCTTGTAGGATATAAGCTACGTCAATTAGACATTGCTGGTGAATCAAGGACCTCTTATGATTTTAATTTTTACTCATATTTTTATATACAAAGGATTAAAAAAATTTTATTTTTAAATTATATTTGGTCAATTTCAAACATTATTCCTTGGTTACAAAAATCAGATTCTATTCTTCCCTCTGCTCCCCCAGCCCCTCCTATAGCCGATGCACAGTTTCACTGGGTATTACATGTGCCCTTGATCAGAACCCATTTCCGTGTTGTTGGTGTTTGCATTAGGATGCTCATTTAGGGTCTACCTACCCAGCCATATTCCCTCGACCCATGTAATCAAGCAGTTGTATTACTTCTGTGTTTCTACTCCCACAGTTTTTCCTCTGAGTTTCCTCTGAGTTCTTTCTCATAGATCCCTCTGGGACATTCAGGAACACTGCATTGCCAGTAATGGAGAAATCAATTACACTCTATTGTACCACAGTGTGTCAGTCTCTGTGTACAATGCTCTCCTGATTCTGCTCCTTTCATTCTGCATCACTTCCTGGAGGTTATTACAGTTCCCATGGAATTCCTCCACTTTATTATTCCTTTATACACAATAGTATTCCATCACCAAAATATACCACAATTTGTTCATCCATTCTCCAATTGAAGGGCATCCCCTCATTTTCCACTTTTTTGCTCTCACAAAGAGCACAGATATGAATATTCTTGTACATGTCTTTTTCCTTATTATCTCTTTGGGGTACAAACCCAGCAGTGCTATGGCTGGATCAAAGGGCAGACAGTCTTTATTGCACTTTGGGCATAGTTCCAAATTGACCTCCAGAATGGTTGGATCAATTCACAACTCCACCAGCAATGAATTAATATCCCGACTTTGCTACATCCCCTCTAGCATTCATTACTTTCCATTGCTGTCATGTTAGCCAATCTGCTAGGTGTGAGGTGATATGTCAGAGTTGTTTTGATTTGCATCTCTCTGATTTTAAGAGATTTAGAACACTTTTTCATGTATTTATTAATGGTTTTGATTTCTTTGACTGAAAATTGCCTACTCATGTCCCTTGCCCATTTATCAATTGGAGAGTGGCTTGATTTTTTGTACAATTGATTTAGCTCTTTGTAAATTTGAGTAATTAGACCTTTGTCAGAGGTTTTTGTTAGAAAGATTGTTTCCAAATTTGTTGCTTCCCTTCTAATTTTTGTTACATTGGTTTTGTTTGTACAAAACCTTTTTAATTTGATGTAATCAAAATTATTGATTTTACATTTTGTGACTCTTTCTCAAGTCTTGCTTGGTTTTAAAGTCTTTCCTTTCCCAAAGGTCTGACATGTATAATATTCTGTGTTCACATAATTTACTTATAGTTTCCTTCTTTACGTTCAAGTCATTCACCTTTCTGAGTTATCTTGGTGTAGGGTGTGAGGTGTTGATCCAAACCTAATCTCTCCCACACTGTCTTCCAATTTTCCCAGCAGTTTTTATCAAATAATGGATTTTTGTCCAAAAAGTTGGAATCTTTGGGCTCATCATAGACTGTCTTGCTGAGGTCACTTACCCCAAGTCTATTCCACTGATCCTCCTTTCTGTCTCTTAGCCAGTACCAAATTATTTTGATGACCACTGCTTTATAGTATAGTTTTGGATCTGGGACTGCAAGGCCATCTTCCTTTGTATTTTTTTTTTCATTATTTCCATGGATATCCTTGATCTTTTGTTCTTCCAAATGAACTTTGTTCTGATTTTTTCCAATTCAGTAAAAAAAAGTTTTTTGGTAATTCAATGGGTTTGGCACTAAATGAGTAATAAGTTTGGATAGGATTGTCATTTTTATTATATTAGCTCATCCTACCCATGAGCAGTTAATGTTTTTCCAGTTGTTTAGATCTAGTTTTAATTGTATGAAAAGTGTTTTGTAGTTGTGCTCATATAGTTCCTGTGTTTGTCTCAGCAGATAGATTCCTAAGTATTTTATATTGTTTATTGTGATTTTAAATGGAATTTCTCCTTCTAATTCTTGCTGATGAGATGTGTTAGAGATATATAGAAATGCTGATGACTTATGTGGGTTTATTTTGTATCCTGCAATTTTGCTAAAGTTGTTGATTATTTTGACTAGCTTTTTTGTTGATTCTCTTTGACTCTAAGTAGACCATCATATCATCTGCAAAGAGTGATAGCTTGGTTTCCTCATTGTCTATTTTAATACCTTCAATTTCTTTTTCTTCTCTAATTGCTACAGCTTGGGTTTCTAAGTACAATGTTAAATAACAGAGGTGATAATGGACATCCTTGTTTCACTCCTGATCTTATTGGGAAGGCTTCTAGTTTATCTCCATTGCAGATGATGTTTGCTGATGGTTTTAGATAAATACTGTTTATTATTTTTAGGAAAGACCCTCATATTCCTATACTTTCTAGTGTTTTTAATAGGAATGAGTGTTGTATTTTGTCAAAGGCCTTTTCTATGTCTATTGAGATAATCATGTGATTTTTGTCAGTTTGCTTGTTGATCTGGTAAATTATATGGATGGTTTTCCTAATTTTGAACCATCCTTGCATTCCTGGTATAAATCCCATATGATCATAGTGAATAATCCTCGTGATGACTTGCTGGAGTCTTTTTGCAAGTATCCTATTTAAGATATTTGCATCTATGTTCATTAAGGAGATTTGTCTGTAGTTTTCTTTCTCCATTTGTGACCTTCCTCGCTTTGGAATAAGTACCATATTTATGTCATGAAAGGAATTTGGTAGAACTCCCTCTTTACTTATCATGTCAAGTAGTTTGTAGAGTATTGGGATTAGCTGTTCTTTGAATGTTTGATAGAATTCACTTGTGAATCCATCAGGCTCTGGGGATTTTTTCTTAGGAATTACTTTGATGGCTTATTCAATTTCTTTTTCTGATATGGGATTATTTAAGAATTCTATTTCTTCTTCTATTAATCTAGGCAATTTGTATTTTTGTAAATATTCATCCTTATCATATTTATTGCCATATAATTGGGTAAAATAGTTTTTAATGATTGCCTTAATTTCCTCTTCATTGGAGGTGAGGGCTCCCTTTTCATCTATGATATTGTTCATTTGGTTTTCTTCTTTCCTTTTTTTTATTAGATTGACCAGTACTTTGTCTATTTTGTTTGTTTTTCAAAATACCAGCTTCTAGTCATTTATTAATTCAATAGTTTGTTCACTTTCAATTTTATTAATTTCTCCCTTAATTTTTAGGATCTCTAATTTAGTTTTCTTCTGGGGATTTTTTTTAATTGATAAAAATTTATTAAAAAAAAGACATACTGACATAGCACTTCTATGAAATTAAGGAAATCATGAATAACTAAGTACATATTTATAATAAAAATATTAAGAATATTCACAAATAAGCATAAAATGACTTGACTATGGTACTCACATAGTTGATTTTTTTCCAATCCATAATACATAGGAAACAAATCAAAAGTACCTTTCAAGACTATTCAGTTTTATTGTCAGTGATAACATGTACAAGACTATGATTTTACAGTTATTGTTTGTTTTGTTTCCCTAAATATCCTTTGAAAGATTATGAATATGCATTAAAAATAGATTTACATTTCATAAATGTAACACATTCAGGAAGCCCTCTGTAAACATATACCTCTTCCCACTTTTTTTTCTATGATTCCCATATAACTTAATTTATGACATCATAAATTTATGAACTGAATCTGGGCCATTACATTAGAAGAAAAAAAATGGAAGATTGGATGCACTAAATTGCTTTTTATCTTCAGGCCTAAGAGTTAAATATAAAATTTGTTATATTTAAAAGCACACCAAAAGAGGCCATTTTCTAGAGAAATTAGGAGTCTAAAAATATTAACATGCACTTTTTATGTTCTTGATATTGTAGGTTATTAAACCCTGCCTTCCTTTACCCCCTTCATTCCCCATATCTGAGTGATTATAAATTCTACAGAACAGATTTGTCCACTACGTATTCTTTTTATATACAAGAAAATTTCCAGTGAATTCCACATGTGTTTGAATGATGTGGTGAAAATATTCTGCCTATGTGTTTTAAAAACAAGGAGGAAGAGAAAGGAGGAAGGAGCAGCATATGCATGTCATAAAAATAAGTAATGATAAAAAAGAATCAATAACACTAGTTCTTTATTCTTATATTGTCCTTTCTAAAAATCCCTCTTTACTGCACCACTGAAGAATAAAATATTAGAATAAAGATAATATCAGAAAAATGACTTTAAGAAGGCACAGCTTAACAAATCTTGATATTTGGCTTATTTAATCTTTGTGTAATGACCTGAAATCTTCTTTAAAAAAAATTAAAATGTAAACTTTAAAAGAATTTTCATCCAATGAATAAAGACTTATTTCTTAATTTCTTATTCAGCAACCAAATTATCTTTACTTAATAAAATAAATGGTAACTTGCATATTGGTAACATTAATTTATCTTATCATAAATACATTATTACTGAGGTCTTTGAATGATGGAGGACAAATCTTAAAGGGCAAAACATAACTAAAATATTCTTGTTAGCTTTAGATGACTCAAACAGCAACTGATAGCTGTTTCTGAAATTTTTATTTTTAATAAAAAAGTGATCTAGTTCACATTATTCATTGTCAGCTAAATTGTTTAAAAAACTAAGTCTTTTAGTTATAATAGTAGAGACTATAAGAAATTAACATGCTCCTGTACAAAACAAAATTGATGCACACAATGGATTTAAATAAAAATTGACACACTCAAGGGATCTCTGAAATTCTGCCAACTTTCAGCCCAATGAAAAGTAAAACCATAAAGTTATTATGCATAAACAATTCAAAACTAGAGTTTATAATGGAAATGTCAACAAGTCATAACTACTACATTAGTGTTGATAAGTTTCCACTATACTTTCAACTAGGCATAGCAAATGTGCAACACTTGACAGACTATTTATAAAATTAAAGCTTTCAAAGCTATAAATAAAGAATACATAAATAACAGCATATTATTTGTAAACCAATGGGATTGTTAAAAAAAAGGAATAAAGACATGAACTAAACAATTATCTAATAATATTTCAATAAGCTACTTTCCACTAAGTATAAAGCTATGGTTTTATAATTTTACATTGCTGTAAAAAGTATTTTCATTCCATATTTATTACGAGTATGCAATCTTCAAATCTTCAAGAGATCCCTCCATGAAGTCAGCTTGTCATATTTTCAGCAGCCTTTAGTGCTTCTGTGGCCTTTCAAAGTTCTTTAATAACAGAGGATAAGGCCTCTGGGTTTATTCCTTGCTCACACAGATGTACACAAATAGAGAGTGTTTCCATATACAAGCCGGTATTCAATATTCTTGAGATCTCAAGCAGAACGTCCATGGTCTCCCTCACAGCATTCTGGCCGTGGTCACCATGGTGGCAGCACTGGTATTACTCCCTGCCATTGCGACTGCCCACCAAGGTGGGGGAAAATCGGGAGCTCTGGGGATTTTTAATTTGTTCACTTTCAAGCTTTTTGATTTGCATGCCCAATTCATTGACCTCTGCCCTCCCTAAAATTTTAATATATGAACTCAAGGATATAAATTTTCCTCTGAGTACTGCTTTGGCTGCATCCCATAGATTTTGAAAGGATGTCTCACCATTGTAATTTTCTTCAATGAAATTATTGTTTCTATGATTTCTTCTCTAACCGATTTTCGAGAATTATATTATTTAATTTCCAATTAATTTTTGATTTGGCTCTCCATGTACCTTTACTGATCATTATTTTTATTGAGTTATGATCTGAAAAGGTTGCATTTATTATTTCTGCTTTTCTGCATTTGTTTGCCATGTTTTTATAACCTAGTACATGGTCAATCTTTTTGAATGTACCATGTGCTACTCCATATATCTATTAACTCTAATTTTTGTAAGATTTCATACACATCTTTTACTTCTTTCTTATTTATTTTTTATTTGATTGATCTAAATTTGATAGTGGTAGGTTCAGGTATCCCACTAGTATAGTTTTACTATCTATTTCCTCCTTCAATTCCATTAGTTTCTCCTTTAGAAATTTGGATGCTATACCATTTGGTGCATACATGTTGATTACTGATATTTCCTGATTGTCTATACTCCCTTTTATCAAGATGTATTTACCTTCCCTATCCCTTTTAATCAGATGTATTTTTACTTTGGCTTTATAAGATATCATGATTGCAACTCCTGCCTTCTTTCTATCCATTGAGGCCCAATAGGTTTCCAATCTTTAATTCTAACCTTGTGAGGATCTACCCACTTCAGGTGTGTTTCTTATAGAGAACATATGGTAGGATTTTGGATTCTAATCCATTCTCCTATTTGTTTTCGTTTTATGGGTGAGTTCATCTCATTCATGTTCAAAGTTATGATTATTACTTGTGTATTCCCTAGCATTTTGGTATCCTCTCCTATTTGTCTTTTCTTCTTTTGCCATATCCTTTTAAACCAGTGATTTACTTTTAATCAGTCCCCCTAATCCCCTCCCTTAATATGGTTTCCTTTCTGGCCCCTCCCTTTTTGTTCCCCTCTTGCTTTTTAGGGTCTGTTAATTTCCCTTCCCCCTCTCCTTCCCTCCCTTTTGTACTCCCATCCCCCTCTCCCCTTAATTTCTCCTTCTCCCTTACCCTGTAGGATAAGATAGACTTCAAGATCCCAATGGATCTAGATGCTCTTCCCTCTCAGAATTGATTTCACTGAGAGTAAGGTTTAAGTATTACCTATTAGCACGCTCTTCCTCTCTTTCTTAAAAGAGTATTCTTCCCCTCCCCTTCCCATGTGTATATTTGTGTGATAAAAATTATCCTATTTATTTTTTCTAGTATCTCTTGGTGCCATCTTCAATTCTCCCCTCCCTTTTTCTTTATTTTGGTATATCATCTTATAGCTCTTAATGCCCCAATCTCTTCCTATGAATTATTCTTCTAATTACTATAACAATGAATACAATTTTTGAGTTACAAATAACATTTCCCCCATATGTTAATATATATCATTTGATCTAATTGTAGCCCTTTAAGAAGAGAGTTTGAATAAAAAAAAAACTTTTCCCCCTTTCCCTCTCTTTCTTATTTACCTTTTAATGTTTCTCTTGATCTTTATGTTTGGATATCAAACTTTCCACTTAGTTCTGGTCTTTTCTTTTCAAATACTTGGAATTCTTCTATTTTGTTGAATGCCCATACTTTTCCCTGGAAGTATATAGTCAGTTTTGATGGATAGGTGATTCTTTGTTGAAGACCCAATTCTCTTGCCTTTCTGAATATTATCTTCCAGGCTTTGCAGTCCTTTAGTATGGAAGCTGCCAGGTCTTGTGTGATTCTGATTGGTGCTCCTTTGTATCTGAATTGTCTCTTTTTGGCTTCTTGTAGAATTTTCTCCTTAGCTCGAAAGCTCTGTAATTTGGCAATTACATTCCTGGGAGTTGTCTTTTGAGGATTTAGTGTAGAGGGTGTTCTATGAACTCTTTCAATGTCTGTTTTTCCCCCTTGTTCACAAACATCAGGGCAGTTTTCTTCAATGATTTCCTGTATTGTGACATCAAGATTTTTGTTCATTTCTGGCTTTTCAGGTAGACCAATGATTCTCAAATTGTCTTGTCCTGATCTGTTTTCCTGATCTCTCATTGTATCAGTGAGATATTTTATGTTTTCTTGTATTTTGTCAGTCTTTTGACTTTGCTTTATTAATTCTTATTGTTTTGCAAGATCATTGGTTTACAGTTGCCCAAATCTGGTCCTTAAGGCCTGGTTTTCTGTTATGATCTTTTGGTTTTCTGCTTTTAATCTTTTGATTTTCTGCTATAATCTTTTGGATTCCTTTTTGGTTTGGTCTATCCTGATTTTATTTGCTTCCAGCTGTTTCTCCAATTGGGAGTTCTTTTTCTCAAACTCTTATTTTCTCTTTGTACTATTTCCCACTTTTCTTGCCAGAAGGCTTCCATCTTTTTGATAAGGTCCAATTTTAATTCTTCAAGAGCCTGTGGACAATTTTCATTTTTTGGATGATTTTGGCTTTGTTTGAATTTCCTCCTCTATTTCCTCTGTAGCCTGGTTTTTTTCCTCCATTAAATTTTTTCAGGGTCAATGCCTTCTTTTTTTATTTTATTTTATTTTTTGGTGGAGGGATGTTGTAGCTCCTGGGCACTATTTGCCATCACTGTGGAGGTTTTTTCTTCCCTTTTTAGTCAGAAATCTGAGTGAGATGGGCAGGCTCTCTGTGTATGGAGTTAAGGAGCAAGGATTTTGCCTGAGGCAAGCTCTTGAATCTCCATAGCTTCTGCTGTTTGCTACCCTTCTTTGTGCCTCCTTCCTGAGTGCTCCCTAGCCCTCCACATATTTTCAGGTGTAGCTGCTCTCAGGGTAGGTCCTTGGTGGTCTTAGTCTCCCAAGGACCTAGAGGTGCCCCTTGCTTACTCCAGAGGTGCCCCTCGCTCACACTCTGATTTAGCTGGCTCTGACTCTGGCTCAGTAGGTGGGTTGGGGGAGGGTAGATCAGCTCACGTTTGGATGGGAGCTTTTTTATTCCCTTATGGCATGGAAATGCCCAAATTCCATGTACCTTCAATGCTGCACCCTACTGTAGAGTCCCTTTGTCCTTATGAATTTGTTTTTTTTTTCGTCTTTTGAGGTAGTCTATATCGGTGGGTGCTGAGGAGAGTAAGAGTCCCATGTCTAGACTGCCGCCACGCTTACCTGGAAGTCCTATATACATAGGATTTATATATATATATTTAAATTTAATTTCTCTCTCTTTTTTGGGATGGAGGAGTCAGGAGCCTGCCTGACAATGTTTGGGGGTCCCCAACGGGATAAGAAGAATGAGATGTGGTAGGCAGGATGAGATGAAATAAGAATGAAGGAAAGCAAGCTGATGGCAAGCAAGGCAGCTTTATTGAGAATAGCTTCTGCTTTTATAGAGGGAGAGAAACAAGCTAGAGATCGTTGCACAGGTTTTTCACATTCACAGTAAAAGGCAATAATTTAAAATGACCTCAAATGGTTACAATGCAATCTGTATACCTCATCAAATCTTTAGGCAATGATCTTAAAGAGAGGTATGTCATTATGTAAAACAACCTAAACTTAGAGTTCCAAGGAATGTATACATCAGTGATTTTATAGAAAATATTTTGTATAGGGGTTTGGGGAAAAGGGGGAATTTGAGGCTACAATCCTCAGGATGCAAAGTGAGATAAACATCAACTGCTCTAATAGCCTGGGACTGTACTTAAGAGTCTCAGGCTGTGCCTCCTACAGGGGGAGAATTGATTCATATACCTTATAGTTCAACCATGCATCTTGTGTCAATTGTATTGTTGTTGGCATATACTCTCCTGAGGATGGGATTGTGTAATCTTTTAAAGTAATTTTAGGAAAAGACAATTGCCAACACCCCAGGCTAGGAAAGTGGATCTTTCAGAGAAGATGCTATAAGGATACTTGCAGACATATTACATCAAGAGATTCGGAGTGAACTTTTGGATATAATGAACTGAACTGAGATGAGGGTGAGGTTGAGCCTACCATTTATCCTGATTGTAAACTCTTATGCCAAAGAGGAGTGCTCCCTAATTGGCTTTTTGTCAATGTGCCTATAAATCATTAATTTTCTTTTTCTTTTATTCCCAAAATTGTTATAACCCTTTCCATGAAATGTTTAATATCTTTTCTATTTTTATATCGCCCTAGTGAGAAAATCTTAAATGTATAGATTACATATGTGGCATGATTCACTGGGGAGTTCACTGACATGTTAATCTCCTGGAAAACCAAGAGTGGGGAGACTTAACATGCTTGTCTTCCAAAAGAATCAGGGTGGGGGATTGTGAGAAGGAAGTTAAGGGGACCTTGATCAGAAATACAGAATTTAAGCTCTGGTGGCCCCTGGGGTCAATGGGAAATCCAGCAATTAAAGTGGGGGACAACAAGGCAGTGCGATTAAATGCTTATAACCCTGGTCAGACCCCTTTTTGTCTCTAACCTAAAATTATCTTTAATATTTAAGTCAGATATCTATTTAGAATGTATGGTGAAATGTGGAGTAAATTGTTGATTTAAGTTTAATTTCTGCCAAATTGCTTTCTAGTTTTCCAACAGTTTTATCAAATAATAAATAGTTAACAAATAAATAGTTAATTTATATTTTGCACTTTATCAAACATGGGGTTATTGAATTCTATTGTTTACGAATATCTCATCTACTTTATTTCATTGATTTATATATCTTTTATCTTTTAGCCAACACCATAAGGTTTTTGATGACTGCTATTTTTTAGTAGTTCAAGATCTTGATGTGCTATTCCCCCTTCATCCCTAATTCTTTTCATAATTTCCTTGATATTCTTGATGGGTTTTTTTCAGATGAATTTTGTTATTTTATCACTTTCTGTAAAGTTTCCTTATAGTAATTTGATTGGGATAGTATTTTTTAATAAAAGCACTTTGCAAAAGAATCTGTAAAAATCTTTTGTTTTCTTTGGTGTTGTGATCTCTAGATATTTTATGCATTTTATTATTTGGGAAGGAAATTTTCTTTTTTATTATTGCTTCTTATGTTTTTTAATTTTTACATAGAAATACTATTAATTTTTTGAGGATTTATTTTATAAACTGCTGGTTTCCTGAAACTATTGTCTCAGTCTCTTTGCTGATTTCCCATGATTTTCCAACTTGATTTACATCACCAAACCATCATAGTTTCATCCCTTTACCAATTTTCATTCTTTTGATTTCTTTCTATTGACTTATTGGTCTTATGAGCATTTTGCAAACAATATCAAACCATAATGGGGGGAGTGGATATCCTTGTTCCATGCCTACACTTCTTGGAAAGATTCTAGTGTATCTTCCTTGGATACAATAGTGACTTTTTATTTTAGAATGCTCCTCTCTGACTATGCTTTGTAAGATTTTTAGTACGAACGAAAGTACTTTGTCAAAGACTTTTCCTTCTTCTATTGATATAGTTGTGTGATTTTGGATGTTTTGATTTTTAATATGATTAATTATGTCGATTGTTTTTCTAACATTGAACTATCCTTCTATGTCTTGCATAAATCTCATGTGATCATAATGAGTAATTTCTTGGCTAACTTGCTATAGTCTATTTGATAGGATTTTGTTTAAAATTCTTAGTCAATGTTCAAGAATGACATAGGCTTGTAGTTTTCTTTCTGTGTTTTGTCTTTTCCTGTTTTAAATATTAGGAACATATCTATTTCATAAATGGATTCTGGTAGAGTCCTTTCTTAACTTTTGGGAATAATTTGTGCAGTATGGGTACTAACCATTCTTCAAATGTTTTAAATTAATCATATTAAAAACCAAAGCATCCAAAACCACATCCATCTCAATAGTTGAAGAAAATGCCTATGAATCCATTAGGACCAAAAGTTTTTCTGAGTAGTTTTTTTAATAGCTAGATTTATTTCCTTTTTGGAGACTGAATTACTTAAAATCTCTACCTGGTCTTTCTTTTTTTTCTCTGTATTCCTCATGCAATCAAAGTTTTCAGGGCATCCATTCTAATGCCTCCTTTCTTAGTATTTCTCTCTCTGCCTTTTAGAGATTATCCTGTGGATTCCCCTTTTCCATTGTGCCTCACTCCAAGAAGAATGTCATTTATTACAGGTGTCAGAGAGGCTCCTTGGAAAGCCCCCTCCTCTACCACATCCTTAATCATGTTGCTCACTCCTGATCTATACATTCTGTTGGTTGCCATTCTCTTCCCATTTGCCTCAAAATCTCTCTTCTTTGAGTTTGTGCTTTCAAATCTGGGCTCCCCACTCTCTGTGGCACTTACCCTAAAGGCTTTCAACTCCCTGACCTCCAAGATAAGATAAGCAGATCAGGCCATGCACAGATTATTTCTCTTCATCCATATGAGCATTCTTTAGTGGAAAATCCTCCCACAATGTCTTTCCTTTTCTCCCTCTTTTCAACCCTGCTCTTCTATTCACAAAGTCCTCTATAGACTTTTCTCTTTTCAAGACACAGGGATCACTTCCCACCTCAGCCTTGATTTTATCCCAGGACATGATACATTTATCTCTATACCCTTAATCTACAACTGAGGTTATAATACAGTCTCTCCCTAGCCTAACCCTGACTCTCACAAATTGATTCACCTGTCTGTAGGGTATTGCCAAGTTCTGTCCATAATACCCCCTCTGTCTACCTCTTCATTCTTATCTCCACCAGAATTCTGCCTTTACACTTGTCTCCTTGTGTACATTTAGAAAAAATCTCTTGCTGTTCTCTCCTGTCACTGTTGCTATTGTTCTTGACCTCTTGCATTTTTGTTGTTTGAGGTATTTGAGAAGCAAAATTTGAGAAGCAAAAAAAAAAAAAAGACATTCCTAGTTTTCTTTCTAAAAATGTCCCAAATGCTTGTTATTGAAAATTTCTATATTTTTTTCATATATAATTAAGTTAAGATTTGTAGGGTAGGTCACTATGGGCTTCATTCTGAGAATGAATCATATATTTTTGATTGGATATGGATTATTGGATTAAAGATCAGATATGGTCAGTTAGATGTTTAATCAGAAAGTATTTATTAGTGCCTGCTATGTGCCTGTTATTTAGTGGTTGGACTTAAATTATATAAAACAACCTGGTCACCAAAATTGTTATATCTCAACTCAGAAGTTTATTTACCAAATTATAGGGGAAACAATAAAGTAGAGAACTTTGAGAAAGGTCAGAGAAAATACCTATACTAGTCCTTAGCCAGGAGGGTAACTATGAGGCCTCCTCCAAGATGGAAGCTAGTCTCTTAGGAAACTAGGGAAGGTGTCAACCCTTTTCACTCACCCTATGAAGTTGTCCAGGAGTCAGAATCTAAGTTGAAGTCAGGATTCACACCGCAATCTTCAGTGAAGTTCCCTCAAAGACTATCTCCAGGAGACACTCTCCACGAGACTAAACTTCACCAGATTCCCCCAGCTAAAGGATTTTGTGGCTTTTATGGTGGTTTCTTGTCCCTGCCCCTTTTCATAGGGGCTAGTCACAGTTTCCAAATTGTCTAGCACTGCCCAGGGGCAGTCTGTGGGATTGACTTCTCACCTCTAAAGGTGTTAACTCTCCTCTTAGGATTCCTATGTTTCTGAATTGTTTTTGGATCCATGTGTTTCTGAATGTGTTAACTCTTAAAAGAATTCAAAAGTTTCTGACTCTTTGAGTTAGAAAAAATGGTGTAGCTCTCCAAATATCTTACTGGCTTCTCACTTAGCACTAAGTAGTGTAAACCTTAAAAATTCTTAGACCCTACTTCATAAGGTTTGGTTAAGACAATTCCCCATTTTAAACAATGAAGGAACTTAGATCAGGAATGTGAGACCTCTACTCCACCCCTACTTAAGCCTGCTTTAGGGGAAGAAACTCCTTGCTGAACAATGAAAAATACTTAAACCCATACTTATAGTAAGGCAAAAGTTCTTAAGCTGTGCCTATTTTTAGATCTAATACAAAAGGGTGCTAAGTACCTATAAAGGTCAGGCAACTTGTGAATTTACAAGGAGCAAAGAGGTGAGAAACTTACTCAGAGGTTTTTCAGGTGTGAACTTAATCAAAAGTTCAAGCCTTTTAGGTGTGAATTAAGAATGGTCTGTCCTTTGGAAAACGTCTACTGTGATTGGTAGATGTAAGAATTTAGGGGAGGTGACATAGGAGAAAATTCCCTTTAAAAGGAGATGAGAAACTGAGAACAAGGACTCTGGCTGGAATTCTCTCTGAGGAGACTCTGACAGTCTCAAGGGGAGTCTCTCAGAGGAACTCTCTCTGGAGATGGCAGCTGGCCAAAGGTGAACTGGTGTCTCTCTGAACACTAGAATCTTTGCTTGGACAAATCTTGTGGTGAGTGGATAAAGGACTGACTGATCTTTCTCTTAGGGCTTGGGCCTGGGTTGGCCAGGGCTGGCCTGGGCTGGCCTATCCTTTTCTCATTATTTCCTTTTTTTCTCTCTCTCCCTTTCTTTAATTCCTCATTTGAATTAAGTAAAATCTCTATAAAACCCAGCTGACTTGGGTATATTTAATAATTGGGAATTTTTCCCTGGTGACCACTTTATGTTATTTGATTTAAAACAAGACATTGTCTTGAAACCATATTTTCTGCTGTCACAATTTTAACAACCACTCTTATATCTGCCACAGTTTATGTCTTCCACTATTTTAATCATCACAGTAGGATGTGAATTCCCTAAGTGGTGTGTGAGTTTCTCCACCTAGTTCAAGCTTGTGTTGATTCAATCAAAAAGTAGACAAAGGAGAATTAATCCTGTCCTCACAATCTAGTGAGGTATTAAATAGGGGTACTTAAGTTATTGTTAACCAAAGTATTAACTCCAACTAGGCAAAGAGAATAAAGGATTCTCTTTTCACCTGTGTAAATTCAGAATAGACAGAGAACCAAGAATTTCCTTTCATACTGCAGAGACCTGAGGAGAGGAGAATGGGGGAAAGAAGCAACAAGAGGAGACTCAATACTGAGAGAATTGGTGAGGCAGTCCCATCTGAGTGGGGGAGATATAGGGTCTTATAGGTTTGGGGAAGGAAGGCAGTATAGGGAGCAAGGCAACTTGGATTAATCTCATTGGTTGCAGGCAGATTTTAGGAGTTCAGGCATAGTATGGTCAGACTACTTGTTTATCTTAGACCTGTCAGGTTAAGGAACAAAGAGTTTCAGTGTTCTGTTGTGTGGAACAGGTGCTGCTATAATTCTCTGTTCCATGGCTCCAGCAGGTGTTGGGGGGTGGTGGCTGTTAGTTACAATACATATTGGGGGAAAGGAGGGTGTATTTTCTGTCCCACAGTCTGTCCCTTTCAAATACACATATACCATAGGTTTATCTCCATCTCACATAAAGATAACTGCCATTATATTACATGAAAGTAGCCCCTGACAATTTTTAAATGCTTTATTGTCTGACATATAAGAACTAGTCTTATATGTCAAAGAAGTAAAGAGACCTCAGGTATATCCTTCTTGCAGGAGTGGAGTTTCACTGATCAGGGAGTGAAGTATTGGTATTCTTAATTTCTTTTTTGTTTTGTGGGAATATAAATGTTTTCATGGTATTTGCTTCTTAAGGATTCTGGAATGAGAAATTTAAAACAATTAATCACAAAGATGAATGTAACCCAAATCACAAATTCCTTTGGAATGAAACTATCTCCTCTTTGGTGGAGAGCAATACCCTTCCGCTTATGTAGTTGTGGAGAGGAAAAAGTACAGTCTCCACTAATATGAGTTTCATATTGATGGGCTTTAGGACTCTGGTTACATAGAGAAATAGATGGATTTAATAGGATGGCTTGTTGATTGGTTGGTTGTCTTTTGTACTCCAAGAGAACCAAAATGACATTACTCTGTCAGTCATTGTACAGTGTGTCTGACTATTATCAGACCAATATAAGCTCAGAAGGCTCTATCACAGGTTGGGCACAAATAGCTTGTATGACCATTTTGGATGAAATAATGAGACAGCAAATAGTAAACTGATAAAGTGATATAAGCAATGTCTTTTGACTTATGTATAAACTGTATTTAAGTGAGGAAGAGTTTTGCAAAGTTGTTAGCCTCATTCTTTCTTCATTGAAGTCCAATGGCAAGCCACAAGTCAAGATGACTAGTGATGGCTCAGGATGCAGTGGATGACATTGACTTCTTTGATGTCTAACCAATCTCTAAGTGCTTTACAACACAAATTGTTCTCATCAGCCCATTCTACCAGAAAAGTCTTCACATGCTTGGAATAGACATCCTCCTAAATGGTTGACAGATTTGAGGTCTGTCAGTTACCATCAACCTGGGCTAGCCCATCTGCTGAGATGGTTTTACCAGGGTGTGGCCACTGCACATGCTACAGATTCTTGTAGCCACAGGTGAGAGCTGGGTGGCAGGTAGACACCAAAGGAGAAAAGTAGCCCTGAAAAGGACTCAGCAAGCCCTCAGGCCAGAGTTACTAGTCCTTTCTGAATAGGCAACTTAACAGGAAAGCTTAGTAATAAGAATAGTTAAGTTCTTGTCTCAATACTTAGAAACAATAGCATTTATCTTTTCCATGATATCTTAAGATTGAGCTTCCATTTATTATTTCATCTCAATTAAATTAAATTCATGTAGATTCTTTTAACATCAAAGGAGGTTGACATTGCTTGTTCTCACTGATGTTGGTATCTGTGTGCTTACAGACTATATCCTCAGGGAACATGAAATTTCAGAAGGCCTTGAAGTGAGCATGGTTCCAGGGATGCTTATTTAAGAGAAGCTATCATACTGGCTACTTCCTTAGCTTCCTGGCACCCCTCAGACTGAGAGCCATGGGAATGTCCTTCATGCCATAACTCATCTGATTTCCCTAATTCATCAAATGATGTTCACCTGTATTGTTTCTCAACTCATTTTACTTAGTATCCTTTGCTTTCTCATTTAGGATATTTTCGAGAAGGATTTCTGACCATACAACATGCTATCAACAGAGAAATCATATATTCCTCCATGAATGTCTCTATGATTGAGCAGTTTAAGAAAATCAACGTTATTTTGAAGAGGTTCCCATTTCCACCTTATGTTCAGGACCCATTCATTTCAGTCTTAGAGGGTAATCTTTCCCTGATGATCATGCTGAGCTTCCTTTGTACCTGCATCTTCATCATCCGTTCTGTTGTTCAGGAAAAAGAAAAAAAGCTGAAGGTAATCATCTATTAAACACCATGGTATCTATCAGTGATTGTGCTTAGATTACTGGCCATCATACTAAAGCATCTGAACCACAAGAATTTGAATCCATTTATATTCTCTAGTCCATTAATACATTTATTTGTTTGCTTATTTTTAGCATTCATTTTGAACATTTCTAGTTTATCTCCATTACAGATAATGCATGTTCTTGATTTAAGATAGACACTACTTATTGTTTTCAGGAAAGCTCCATTTCTACACTTTCTAGTGTTTTTAAACATAGAAATGGATATTGTGTTTTGTCAAAAGCCTTTTCTGCAGCTATTAATATAATCATGTGATTTTTGTTGTTTTTGTTATTGATATGGTCAATTATGCTTACGGTTTTGTTGATATTGAACCAGCCCTACATTCCTGGTAGAAATCTCACTGTATGATCTCTGTAAATATGTTGTTATAAACTCCTTGCTAGTGTTTTATTTACATTTTTGCATCAATATTCATTAGAGAAGTTGGTTTATAGTATTGTTGCTCTTATTTTTGTTTTCCCTGGTTTAAGTATCAAAACCATATTTATGTGAAAATTGGTAGAACTTTATCTAGTTTTTCATATAGTTTACATATTTTAGAATTGATCTTTTATTTTTACAAAACCAAATAAAACAAGTATTTCAGTATACAAAGAAAATAAAGATTATACATAATTGAAATCACAAATCTCTTATATGTTTAGCTTACTTTTCTTCATAGCTACTGTAAGGATAATTTTAGTGTTCTGACTTAAAATCTAAATAAGTGGTTGCCATGGGAAATTCCAAAATATGAAAATACCCAAGTCAGCTGGGGATTTATGGAGATTTTAATTAATAAAGAGAGAAAGAATTAAGGGAAGGAGGGAGAGAGGAGAGAGAAGAGAGAGAGAGAGAGAGAGAGAGAGAGAGAGAGAGAGAGAGAGAGAGAGAGAGAGAGAGAGAATTAATCTAAACTGCGCTGGCTCAGGCTGAGCCAGGCAGTAGTTAAAAGGCCTTGGCCAAAGTGGCCTCCCTGAGCTTAAGGGAAAGACGATTCAGTCTTATTACTCACCATGAGACCATATCCAAGCTGGGTTCCAGTCCTCCACTGAACTCAGTTTCCTGAACTGAGTTCAGAATCTAACTCCAAACTCCCTAATTTTAAAGAGAATTTTCTCTTATGTCACCTCCCCTAAATTTTCTTGTTTACCAATCACAGTAGATGCTTTTTTCCAGGACTGCCCATTCCTAGTTCTCACCTTTTTTGGTTCTCACCTTCTCTGGTTAGATTATATCTTCTGAGTACTTCACACCTCTTTATTAAGCTTGCCTTTTGTAAGTTACTTGACCTTTTTGTGATTAATTTAACCTTTACAGGTACTTTAACACCTTTTTGTATTAGATCTAAAAATAGACTTAGTTTAAGGTTCTAGCTTCACTATAAGGTATGAATTAAGTACCTTCATTGTTCAATCAGGAGTTTACAACTTTTATCTTCCTCTAAAGTATGTCTAAGTATGGGTGGAGTAATGTAAAAAGTCCCCAATACATTCCTGATTCTTGTTAGACCAAGTATCTCCATTGTTACAATAAGGGAATAGCTAAATAAAATCTTCTAAAGTATAGTCTGAGTAGTTTTTAAGATTCACACTACCTAATAAATTCCATCCACAAGTATTCCATTCCCTCCCAATCCTCCCTGCATCACAGAAGATATTGTCTTGGAGACCATCATGCTCATACAAATTAAGTTTTTCATGGTTTCACTTTTCTGTTTATTCTCTGGAGGTAACATTCACAATTTGTTCTTCCAATATTAATCTTGTATCTGTGTATAATGTTCTCTCGGTTCTACTAATTTCACTGTTCATTATTATATATTATTATTATAACTGTGTAGTTATTTTCAAGTTTTAAAAAAATTTATCCTATTCATCACTTCTTATGGCACAGTAGTATTCCATCATGATCATATTGTTTTTTTAAATAGTAATTAGCTAGGAATAGCCCAATATCTCACACTCTGTGACAAGATAAGTTCAAATGGATATATGATAACCTGTCAAATCTATGGATAAAGGAAGAATTTGTGATCAAACAAGAGTTAGAGGAAATTACAAGATATAAAAATGTATTTTGTGAGAAGATTTTCCTGCATATTACAACCTCCCGGCCCTCAAGAGGTTGCAAGGAGAGAAGATAGAAACAGGATAGAAGTCTTGGATTCCGCGAAAGGGCGTGAACGAACCGGTTTTAGAGATTTAAATAATCGAGTCAGTAATCAATTATTGATTTTCAGGAGCCACAGCCTGCTCCGACCACTGGTGGTTACTAATTCAGGCTATTCCCATCCAATGATCTCAATTTAACACTGCACTGGTCAGAGAATAATGCTAGCTCAGAAGGAAAGAAGATCAGAAACTAAAGGAGGTAGATAATGCTAGGTATTAGCATTAAAAGAGAGAGGGAGAGAGAGGAAGGCCTGGCCTAAAGACCAGGCCTCAGGGAGAAAGATAGAGAGGGGAGAGCAAGGGGAGAAGTTGCTCCTTTGCAAACCTGTCGGTGTCCTCCCAGTGGGCGGGCTGGCTGTGTCTCGCCCATTTATTCTCTTTGATATACAAATGAGCTCAATACATATTGATCAGTTACATGATACCTCAATACATATGGATGAGTTACCTGGTGTATTACCATTGGATAATTGCAACTTATGACAAGGTGAAGGTAGGGTTATTATCCTCGGGCGAGTGAGACAAAGGGAAGCAAGGTTTCGCGCCTAAACTTCAGCCATGCTGGGAATAGAGCTCATTGCCATGCGCAGGGTGGCCATGGACTCACTCACAATCCTTGTCTCTCCATAATACCTATGGGCTGGACTGCTACACATATATTGAGATAATATATGATTTTTTGTTGTTTTTGTTATTGATATGGTCAATTCTGCTGATAGTTTTTCTAATATTGAACCAGCCCTGCATTTCTGGTACAAATCCTCCCTGGTCATAATGTATGATCCTTGTGATGTATTGTTACAATTGCCTTGCTAGCATTTTATTTAAAAATTTTGCATCGAAATTATGAGAAATGATTTGAGTCTCATCCTCTGTGAGGTATCAATTATTACCAGTCTATAGTTTTATCCCTATGATTTCTAGTCTAATCTGATCAGTATTATTAAGTTTAATGTAATTCCACAAGGATAGTGAGTAGTTACTTATTATTAGCTGATGATAATCATTAGAAATTAGATATAGGTTATGGTTGAGTAGTTTCTTTCCCATAATTGAATACAGGTCTTTCCTCTCAAGCTAAACCTTATATTAAACTTTAATTTGTCAGCATGTCTTGTAAGAAGCCTCCACCCAGATGTCACTACCAAAAAGCACCAAGGTATATTAAGAACCCTCCATAGGTACATCCTAAAAAAGTAACTTAATTTAAGTAAAATTGTCATTTTTATATTAGCTTGACCTATCCATGAGTAATTAACATTTAACTAGTTGTTTAGATTTGACTTTATTTGTATGAAAAGTGTTTTGTAATTTTATTCATATAGCCTAGCAAGTAGATTCCTAGGTATTTATTTATTATTTATTTATTTATATTGTCTTGAGTTATTTAAGTGGACCTTTTCTTTCTATTTCTTACTTCTGAGCTTTGATAATATATAGAAATGCTGATGGTTTATGTGGGTTTATTTTGTATTCTGCAACTTTCTTAAAGTTGTTAATTTCAGTTAGTTTTTTAGTTGATTCTCTAGGATTCTCTAAGTGTAACATTATATCATCAGCAGAAAGTGATAGTTTTGTTGCCTCATTGGCTAATTTTATTCTTTCAATTTATTTTTCTTCTCTTCTTGCTATTGCTAGCATTTCTAATACAATATTGAACAATAGCCATGATGATAGATATCCTTTCTTTACCCTTGGTCTTATTGGAAAGGCATTTAGTTTACCCCTGTTACAGATAATGCTTGATGATGGTTGTAGATAGTTACTACTTGTCATTTTAAGGAAAGCTCCATTTATTCCTATGCAATCTAGTGTTTTTCATAGGAATGGTTGTTAAACTTTTTTCTAATTGAATTAACTAATTAGTTAATTATTTCAGTTATATATAGAAAAAAGTTTTGACAATTGCTTTATGACATTTTAGAATTCATATTTTCTTAATCTTTTCCTTTTTTATACTTCCCATGGTGGTAAATAATCTGATATAGATTATACTAGTGCTTTCATGCATATTTCTATATTGCTCATAGCATAATAGAAGACATGCCACACATACAATTAAAAGAACTCATAAAGGAAATAAAGTGGGAGATGACATACTTTGATCTATAGACTCAAACAGTTCTTTTGGCTGTGGATTGCAGTTTTCATCATGTGTCTCTTGTGGTACTTGCTTTGCTGCTAATGATTTAGTCATACAATCATTATATAATATTTCTGTTACTGTATACATTGTTCTCCTGGTTCTGCTCCCTCAATTCTTTGCCACTACAAAGAGAGCTGCTAAAAATATTTTGGTACAGATGGGTCCTTTTTCCTTATCTTTGATCTCTTTGGCATAGTGACCCAGTAGTGATATTGTGGAGTCAAAGGAAAGTGGCTATTGTATTCTTATCAAAAGGTTTTTTATACATTGAGATAATCATGTGATTTCTGTTAGTTTTGTTATTAATATGGTCAATTATGCTGATAGTTTTCCCAATATTGATCCAGCCCTGCATCCCTGGTGTAAATCTCAATTGGTTATAGTAAATGATCCTTGTGATGCATTGCTTTAGCCTCCTTGTTACTATTTTATCTAAATATTTTATCTATATTTATTAAAGAAATTAGTTTATAGTTTTCTTTCTCTGTTTTTGCTTTTGTTGGTTTAGATATCAGCACAATATTTTTGTCATTTTTGATACTAGTAATTTGATTTTATTCTTTCCTTTTAAAAATCAAATTAACCAATGGTTTGTCTATTTTGTTTTTTCATAAATCTAACTCCTAGTCATGTTTATTACAATAATTTTCCTTTTTACAATTTTATTAATTTCTCTTTTGATTTTCAGAATTTGAAATTTGATATTTACTTGAGGATTTTAAATTTATTCTTTTTCTAATATTTTTAGTCACATGCCCAATTCATTTATCTTGTTTTTTTCTCTATCCTGTTTTTTAAGTATATCAAGGCAATGTTCTCTGATAATTACTTGTTATTTGATATCAAGGCTTTTTTTGGTTTTGGTCATGGCCTTTAGATAATTCAATAATTCTTAAATTATCTCTCCTCGATCTGTTTTCCAGATCAGTCATTTTTCTAATGGAATATTTCATATTTTCAATTTTTCATTCTTTTGATTTCATTTCATTGTTTCTTGATGTCTCATAGTCTTTGGTTTCCACTTGTCTGATTTTCATTTTTGAGGAATTATTTTCTTCCATGAGCCTTTGAATCTTCTTTGCATTTGGCCAATTCTGCTTTTTAGAAAATTCTTTTCTTCATTAAATTTTTGTATCACTTCTTTCACTTGGCTAATTCTGCTTTTAAAGAAAAAATTTCTTCAATTTATCTTTGTGCCTCTTTTATTATTTGGTCAGTTCTTTTTAAAATGTTATTTTCTTCTTGAATTGCTTTAATTTATTTTTCCTCTGCCTCTCTTATTTGATTTTTTAAACCCTTACCTTCCATCTTAGAATCAATACAGTGTATTGCTTTCAAGACAGAAGAGAGTAAGAGGTAGGCAATAGGAGCTAAATGACTTCCCCCAGATTATGTAGCTAGGATGTGTCTGAGGTCAAATTTGAACTCAGGACCTTTTGTCTCTAAACTTGACTCTTAATCCACTGAACCACCTAGCTTCTTCCCTATTATTTGATTTTTAAAATCCTTTCTGAGCTCTTCTAGAGCATGAGCCAATTTCCATTTTTCTTTCACGTTTTGAATGAAGCTGCTTTATCCCCTTCTGATCCTGTTCTGATCTCATTGTCCCTTTCTGAGTTTGTCTTCCTTAATGTTCCTTTTTTATAATTTGGTGTTTCTTTCTTTTTTATGTTTGCTAGTTACCCTAGCCTTTTTCTTGACTTCTATTTTTATCTTAAAGGTATGTTCTTTGCCCAGGTTAGAAGGTGCTCTCTCTTATACTTCAGTATTTTCTTGCTGCTACCCTCAGATGTCTGTAAGTTTTAGTGCTTCTAAAATGGTATGATGTCCTGTAGACTGACAGGTCTGGATTCCCACTGATGATTCAGTTTCCCTCAGGACCTGCTGATGGCTTGAACTGACCAGGTGCAATGTAGTCAGTCTTATGCTTAAGTTCTCACAGGGGGTTTGTGCTAGGTCTTAGTCCTTACTGTGGGTTCACACTGGGTCTCAGAACTTCAATTTGTGCACTGCTATTTGCTTAGGCAGAGCCTTAATCCTGGCCTGGAGATGGGTTCAGGATCTTGTGCAGTGGTGGGGGTGGGGGTGGATCTTTGCTATTGGACCATGCGTTGCTGTGTACTTTACTCTCCTCTTCCATCAATGAAACAGACCTCCTCTGCCTACCTTCAAAGTTATCTTCTACAGGAAATTGTTGGTTCTTCCCCTCTAGTACTCATTTTAAAGTTTTATTTTCAGATTATTTGGAGGGGATTTTCAGAGAGATTTAGGTCTTTGAGCCAAAAATTGTGCCATCTTCACCCAATTCTGGAATTTAAAGACTTCTTTTCTTCTTTGAATTTTTATATAATTTTTCCATTTGGTCAATTTTAGTTTTTCAAAAATTCTTTACTTTACTGGATTTTTATGCCTATTTTACCATTTGACCTCTTCTGTATTTTAAGGTGTTACTTCACTATTTTGTTGTGCCTCTTTCATCACTCTATTTACTATTTCTTGCATTCTTTTAATTTCTTTCCCCCATTTTTCCATAGTCTAGTTTACTTGATTATAAAATTCCTTTTTGAGCTCTTCCAGCACCTGAGAACAATTGCTATTTTTCTTTGAGTTTTTGCTAGTAGCTGCTTTGATCTCAATGTCTTCTTTTGAGTTTGTGTCTTAGTCTTCCCTGTCTCCATAATAATTTTGTATTGTTAAGGTATTTTTTAATGTTTGCTCATTTTCCCAGCTTTTTATTAATTTTATTTTATATTAAAGTTAGTCTCTATTCTGAAGGTGAAGGGAGCAATCTCCTAAACTTCAGATTTTTCTTGCCTCAGAGGCAGTTTTGGGTGTCTTCAAATTTTGGTTCTTCCAAGGTGGTCTGATCTAAGAAGAGATGTTTTTAGTGTTCTCCTGACCTGAGCTGTCTTCTATAATTGGCCACAAATACCTCTTTCCACTCAGGAATTGCCACTAGATTCCCTACTTCTGTTAGTCATTGTCCTTTCCCCAGGAATGCAGCCTAGAACTTCATATGGCTTATGCTATAGAGTCCTGTAACCCATGCTAGGAAAGGGTCACCCACAATCTCCTTATGACCAGTTTTCAGACCCCTTCTCCTTGTGGAATGAGAGATTTGGCAACAGTCTTCTACCTCTGACTTAGTCTTCCCCAAGGCCTGATTTTGGCTTGCACTGGCTTGGCATGCTGCATGCTCTGTGTTGCTTTCTGCTAGGATCATAGTTTTTCTGTGGATCTATGCTGGGACTTGGAACCTCAAGGAGTGGGTGTGAGGGTGCTTTGCTACTAAGCAGAGTCTTGGTGTCTTACTGTTGGCTTAGACCTGGATTCAGAACCTTGAGTAATGGGAGAAGGGCAGGTTGCCTTGCTCTTGGGTTATGCAGGAACTCTCACTGAGGCCTCCCTGCAGTCTATGCTCTCTTCCTCACTCCAGGGAGTATTTTTCTTGCCTAATTTCCAACTTGTCTTTAGTGAAAAAATTGATTCACCCCATACCTTTGTTGTTTCTGCCACAGCAGCATTCATTTTGAAGCATTATTTTAAAGAGGAAATTTTTGAAGAGGTTAGGGCTTCTATGCCTCTACTCTGCCATGTTGGCTCTACTTTTCAGACTACTCAACTTTATTTTTTTCATTTGTGTGTGTGTGTGTTCCACAATGTAATGAATATGGAAATATGTTTTATATGATAGCACATGATAACCAATAGCAAATGCTTACAGCCTCAGAGTGGGGGGAGATGAGGAAGGGAGGGAGAGAATATGGAACTCAAAATGTTAGAAAACTAACTCCAAAAATTATTTTTACCTGTAAGTGGCAAAAGTAAAGCATTACTAAAGGGAGTTTTAAAAAATTAAAGTAAAAAAATGGACACAGCAAGGGAGACAGAGAAGTGGTACAGTGTTCAGATAGATAAAAAGAGAACCAGGAGAGAGAAGTAACCTGAAAACCTAAAGAGAAGAGGGTATCAAGGAGAAGAGAGTGATGAACAGTGTCAAACTCTACAAAGAAATCAAGGAGAAAATGTTGTCTTGGATTACTTCTCATGGCCCTTATAGATACCTGCATTTAGTATGTTTTGATCACATAGCTAATTGCCCAAAGAATAACCAAACTGAAAAGAAAATAATCCAAACACATTTGGGAATAATTTTCATTGCATCATTTTCTTCTTGAAGAAACTTCCTAGTTCTTTTGTTTTGGCTAAGAGAGGTCTTTAATTTTTTTTTAACCCTTACCTTCCATCTTGGAGTCAATACTGTGTATTGGCTCCAAGGCAGAAGAGTGGTAAGGGCTAGGCAATGGGGGTCAAGTGACTTGCCCAGGGTCACACAGCTAGGAAGTGGCTGAGGCCGGATTTGAACCTAGGACCTCCTGTCTCTAGGCCTGGTTCTCAATCCACTGAGCTACCCAGCTGCCCCCTAAATTTGTTTTAAAATTTAATTTTCCCTTCAATTACATATAAAAAGTTTCCGTTATTTTAAAAAGAATTTTGAATCTTGAATTCTCTCCCTATTTCCTTCCTCCTTCTCCCAGCTGAGATAGTAAACAATCTCATATAGATTTTACATGTGCAATCATGTAAAACATTTTCTCATTTTTCATTTTGTGGAAGGAAAGTTGAACAAAAAGATTAAGGAAGTAAAAAAAATGTTTTCTCTGGTCTGGATTCAGAATCCATCAATTTTTTCTCTGGAAACACATAGCATTTTTTAAAAATCATGAGTCCTTTGGGATTGTTTTGAATCACTGCATTTCTGACGATAGCTAAGTTATTGATGATATTTCTGTCACTGTGTATAATGTTCTTCTAATTGCCTCATTTCATTTTGTTTCAGTTTGTATCTTTCTGGGTTTTCCTGAGCTTATCCTGGTCATTATTTCTTAGAGACCAGGAGTATTACATTATAGTCATATACTATAATTTACTCAGCAATTGATGGGTATCCCCTCACTTTCTAATTCTTTGTCCTCATTAAAAGAGCTGCTTTAAATATTTTTGTACCTTTAGACTTTTCCCTCCCCGTTTAAAAATTTCTTTGGGTTAAAAATTTATACTGGTATTGCTGGGTCAAAGAATGTGTACTGTTTTATAGCTTTTTGGACATAAGTGCAAATTGCTTTCCAGAATGATCAAATTCCCCAACAATGCATTAATGTCTTAATTTTCCCATATCACCTCCATGTTTTGTCTGTCCTTTTCTGTCATAGTAGTCAATCTGATGGATGTGGGTTAGTACCTCAGAATTGTTTTAATTTGCATTTCTCTAATTAATGGTGACTTAGAACATTTTGGGGGGTACAACTATAGAGGACTTTAATTATTTTGGGTGAGAACTTCCTGGTCATATCCTTTGAACATTTATCAGTTGGAGAATAACTTGTGTTCTTATATATTTGAATAATTTCTCTATGTTTTTGAAAAAATGAGATCTTTATTAGAAAGATTTGTAAAAAATTTTCCACCATTGTGATTATTGTCTTACTCTCTATCCTATTTCCCCCCTATTTAATTTCTAACCATCACATCCTCCAATTTACCCTTGTTTCAATCAGTTCCACCCTAATTCTCTTATCCCCTTCCCTTCCTACTTTCCATGGGGTATATAGTAGTCTCTCGGTGATCGAGAATGACTATTGTCTTTGTGCAGTTTCATCTATGGTGTACCCTCATGTGGCTTTGAAGTCCAAAGACTGAGGTGCAGAGTTTGTGGCACATGGGGTCTGGGACGCCAGTTGTTACAGGAGGTGCGGTTGTGGCCTGGTGTTGGCGTTCACGCGCAGTGGCAAGACGTCGACGTCGCTCATCTTCAAAGGTGGTGGCGGTAAGGTTAATGTGGGTTCGCCAGCTGCTTCTGTCAGAGGCAGCGAGTTCTAGTTGCTTTGGTGTAATGCCAGCCCACTTCAAGTTTGACTTTAGCTGATCCTTGAATCTTTTCTTTGGTCGGCCTTGTTTCCTGAGTCCAGCTTACAGTTCACTATAGAATACCTGTCTTGGTATTCGCTGTGGGTCCATGTGGATGACATGTCCAGACCATCGTAGCTGGGTTTTGAGGACCATGACTTCGATGCTGGTTGTGGAATTTTATACCCAACTGATTGTGTAGATACTTCCCTCATTGAGCCAATTCTGATGAAAATAAGGTTCATATGCTTCCCTTCCCAACTCCCCCTTTTCCTCTCCACTGTAAAAATTCTTTCATGCCTCATTTTATGTGTGATAGTTTATCCCACTCTGTTTTTCTCTTCCCCTTTACCTAATGCTTGCCTTTTTCTCATGCCTTAATTCAACTCATACTCCTGTCTACTGTCTATGTATACTCCTTCTAACTGCCCCAGTAATGATAAAGTTCTTAGGCTGTCTATGTATACTCCTTCTAACTGCCCCAGTAATGATAAAGTTCTTAGGAGTTATAAGAATCACTTCCCCATGTAAGTATATAAACAGTTTAATGTTGTTGAATGTCTTTTTATTTCTCTTATTTACCTTTTTATGCTTGTATTGAGTCTTCTTTTTAAGAATTTCCATTTAGTTTTGGTCTTTTCATCAGAATGTTTAAAAGTCTTCTATTTCATTAAATACACATTATTCACCAAGGGATTATGCTCAGTTTTGCTAGGTAAGTGATTCTTGGTTTAAGTCCTAGCTGCTTTGCCCTCTGGAATATCATATTTCAGGCCCTCTGATCCTTCAGTGTAGAAGGAGCAAAATCTTGTGTTATCCTGACTGTAGCTTAATATCTGAATTGTTCCTTTTTGGCTGCTTACAATATTTTCTCTTGACCTGGGAGTTAGGAATTTGGCTATAATATTTCTGAGAGTTATCCTTTTGAGATCTCTTTCAGGAGGTCATCTATGGGTTCTTTCAATCTTTGTTTTACCCTCTAGTTTTAGAATATCAGGGAAGTTTTTCTTAGCAATTTCTTGAAAGATGATGTCTAAGCTCTCTTTTTGATCATGGCTTTTAGGTAGTCCATTAATTCTTAGAAGATCTCTCTGGGATTTATTTTCTAGGTCAGTTGTTTTTCCCATGAGATATTTCACATTTTCTTATATTCATTCTTTTGACTTTCTTTCTTGATGTCTCGTGGAATCATTAGTTTTTACTTGTGCAATTCTAATTTTTGAGGCATGATTTTATTCAGTGAGCTTTTGTACCTCCTTTTCCATTTGACTAGTTCTACTTTTTAAAGAGTTCTTTTCCTCAGTGAATGTTTATAATTCTTTTCCCATATGGCCAATTCTGCCTTTTAACAAGTTCTTCTCTTCAGTGCATTAAAAAAAAATCTTTTTCCATTTGGTCAATTCTGATTTTTAGAAAGTTCTTTTCTTCAGTGGATTTTTATGCCTCTGACTACTTGACCTAGTCTCTTTTTTAAGGCATTAATTTCTTCATTATTTTCTTGTGCCTACTCTGCCAAGCTATTTAGTCTTTTTTTCATGATTTTCCTGTATCATTCTTATGCCTTTTATCAATTTTTCTTCTGCCTCTCTTATTTGATTTTTAAAACCCTTTTGAGCTCCTCCATTAATTCCTTTTGGACTTTAAAGCAATTCACATTTTTCTTTGAAACTTTGTCTATAGCAGTGTTGACTTTGTTGTCTTCTGAGTTTTATTTTAGTCTTTCCTCTAACCAAAATAATTTTCTGTGTTGTTTCTTTTTTGTTGTTGTTATTTGTTCATTTCCCAGCCTTTTTCTTTTCTTTTAACTTTATAAAACTGTTAAAGCTGGGCTCTGTAACTGTGGTGAAGAAAGCACTATTCCATACTTCAAGTTCTTTGTACAGCTGCCTTCTGAGCTGGCCCTGGGAATCTACCTGCTTTCAGTTCTTCTAATCTGGTTATGATGTAAGGAGAGATGTGTTGAATTACTCTCTTAGCCTGTGTTCTGGTCTGTGAATAACCCCAAATATTCCTCCCCCCACCTTGGAACTGTGATCAGGGTCTCCTGCTTCCCTGTTGTACTAGTATGCCTTCTCACTCTGAGACCCCTACTCCAACCTTAGACCTGGATCTGGGTATAGGCAATACAATAAGATCCTTTGTACCTAGAGCCAGCCTTTGTAATCTTTTATTTTTTTTTATTTTTTTCATTAGAATTAGTTTATTTAGTAAATTTAGAACATTATTCCTTGGTTACAATAATCACATTATTTCCCTCCCTCCCCTCCACCTACCTTTCCTGCAGCCCACATGCAATTTCATTGGGTATTACTTGTGTCCTTGATCAGAACCTCTTTTCATGTTGTTGATGTTTGCAGTAGGATGTTCATTTAGCCAAATTCCCAACTATATCCCATTCGATCCATGTATTCAAGCAGTTGTTTTCCTTCGGTGTTTTTACTCCCACAGTGTTTCCTCTGAATGTGGATAGTGGTTTTTCTCCTCTGAGTTGTTCAGGATCACTGCATTGCCACGAATGGAGAAGTCCATTACATTCTATTGTACCACAATGTATCAGTCTCTGTGTTGTTAGATTTAAAAGAGTATATGGCTTAAACTGTAATAATTAAAATAGTTGTCTGCCATAAACTGTGGTAGATTAAAAGAGTTAAAATGGTTGAGGTTGTAAACTGTAGTGAGTAAAATAGTGGAAGATAGATATAAGAGTGGGTGAGTAAATTTGTGACCCCAGAAAATATGTTTCACTACAGTGTCTTGGTTTTAAATCAATATATAAGGTGGTCGCCAGGGAAATATTCCCAATTATGAATATACCCAAGCCAACTGGGTTTTATAGAGAATTTAATTAATTATACAATGAGGAATTAAAGAAAGAGAGAAAGAGAGAAAAAGGAAATAAGTATGAAGGGCCTTAAGCCAACATGGCCTAGACCTGAGTCTTAAGAGACAGAGATCAGTCAGTCAGTCTTTTATCACTCACCACAAGGTCTGTCTAAGCAAGGGTTCTAGTGACAGAGTCTCCTCAGAGGGAGTTCCAGCCAGAGTCTTCCTCAAAGAGCCTTCCAGCCAGAGACTGTTTCAAAGGGCCTCTCTCAAGAGCCTCCAGAGGGACAGAGTCCCCTCAGAGGAACTCCAGCGAGACCTCCTTAGAGATTGTCCTCCAAGAGCTTCCCTTCTTCAGAGCCTCTCCCAAGAGCTTTTCTCCAAAAGGATTCATCCAAAAGGATTGATTTTCAAGAGATTCTGCTTTTTCTTATATAGGGGGTTTTCTCCTATGTCACCTCCCCTAAGTTCTTCCATCTACCAATCACAGTAGACGTTTTCCAAGGGACAGCCCATTCTGAATTCACTGCTGGGTCGACTAATCCCTTTAGTAAGTTTGAACCAGAAAAAACTTCTGAATAAGTTTTCACCTCTTTTTGTCATTATCTCTTTGGGGTACAAACCCAGCAGTGCTGTGGCTGGATCAAAGGGCAGACAGTCTTTTATCGCCCTTTGGCCATAGTTCCAAATTGCCCTCCAGAATGGTTAGATCAATTCACACCTACACCAGCATTGCATTAATGTCCCTACTTTGCCACATCCCCTCCAGCATTCATTACTTTCCATAGCTGTCATGTTAGCCAATCTGCTAGGTGTAAGGTGATACCTCAGAGTTGTTTTGATTTCCAATTCTCTGATTATAAGAGATGTAGAACACTTTTTCATGTGCTTATTAATAGTTTTGATTTCTTTGGCTGAGAACTGCCTGTTCATGTCCCTTGCCCATTGGTCAATTGGAGAATGGCTTGATTTTTTGTACAATTGAATTAGCTCTTCGTAAGTCTGAGTAATTAAACCTTTGTCAGAAGTTTTTATGAAGAATGTTTCCCAATTTGTTGCTTCCCTTCTGATTTTGGTTACATTGGTTTTGTTTATACAAAAACTTCTAATTTGATGTATTCCAAAATATTTATTTTGTATTTTGTGGCTCTTTCTAAGTCTTGCTTGGTTTTAAAATCTTTCCCTTCCCAAAGGTCTGACATGTATACTATACTGTGTTCACCTAATTTTCCTATAGTTTCCTTCTTTATGTTCAAGTCATTCACTCATTTTGAATTTATCTTGGTGTAGGGTGTGAGGTGTTGATCTAAACCTAATCTTTCCCACACTGTCCTCCAATTTTTCCAGCAGTTTTTATGAAATAGTGGATTTTTGTCCCAAAAGCTGGGATCTTTGGGTTTGTCATATACTGTCTTGCTGAGGTCACCTACCCCGAGTCTATTTCACTGATCCTCCTTTCTGTCTCTTAGCCAGTACCAAATTGTTTTGATGACTGCTGCTTTATAATATAGTCTGAGATCTGGGACTGCAAGGTCCCCTTCCTTTGTATTTTTTTTCATTGTTTCCCTGGATATCCTTGATCCTTTGTTCTTCCAAATGAACTTTGTTATGGTTTTTTCTAAATCAGTAAAAAAAATTTTTGGAAGTTCAATGGGTATGGCACTAAATAGATAAATGAGTTTGGGTAGGATGGTCATTTTTTTTATGTTGGCTCGTCCTACCCATGAGCAGTTAATGTTTTTCCAAATGTTCAAGTCTAGTTTTAGTTGTGTGGAGAGTGTTTTGTAGTTGTGTTCATATAGTTCCTGTGTTTGTCTCCGGAAATAGATTCCTAAGTATTTTATTTTGTCTAAGGTGATTTTGAATGGGATTTCTCTTTCTAGTTTTTGCTGCTGAGCTGTGTTGGAAATATATAGAAATTCTGATGACTTATGTGGGTTCATTATTTTTAGGAACAATCCTTCTATTCCTATGCTTTCTACTCTTTTTAATAGGAATGGGTGTTGTATTTTATCAAAGGCTTTTTCTGCATCTGTTGAAATAATCATGTGATTTTCGTTGATTTGCTTGTTGATGTGGTCAGTTATGTGGTCAGTTATGTCATTGATCTCTGCCCTCCCTAGTTTGTTAATATATGCACTCAAGGATATGAATTTTCCTCTAAGTACTACTTTTGCTGCATCCCATAAGGTTTGAAAGGATGTCTCACCATTGTCATTTTCCTCAATGAAATTATTGAGGTTTTCCTAAAATTGAACCAGCCCTGCATCCCTGGTATAAATCCTACTTGATCTTGGTGAATGACTCTTTTGATCACTTGCTGGAGTCTTTTTGCTAGTATCCTATTTAAGATTTTTGCATCTATATTCATTAGGGAGATTGGTCTATAATTTTCCTTCTCTGTTTTTGGCCTGCCTGGTTTTGGAATCAGTACCATGTTTGTGTCATAAAAGGAATTTGGTAGAACTCCTTCTTTGCTTATTATGTCAAATAGTTTGTATAGTATTGGGGTTAGGTGTTCTTTGAATGTTTGATAGAATTCACTGGTGAATCCATCAGGCCCTGGGGATTTTTTCTTAGGAAGTTCTTTGATGGCCTGTTGGATTTCTTTTTCTGATATGGGATTATTTAAGAAATCTATTTCTTCTTCTGTTAGTCTAGGCAATTTATAGTTTTGTAAATACTCATCCATATCACCTAGGTTGGTATATTTATTGCCATATAGTTGGGCAAGTAGTTTTTAATGATTGCCTTAGTTTCCCTTTCATTGGAGGTGAGGTCTCCCTTTTCATTCTTGATGCTGTTAATTTGCCTTTCTTCTTTCCTTTTTTAAATTAGATTGACCAGTACTTTGTCTATTTTGTCTGTTTTTTCAAAGTACCAGCTTCTCGTCTTGTTTATTAGTTCAATAGTTCTATCACTTTAGATTTTATTAATTTCTCCCTTAATTTTTAGGATCTCTAGTTTGGTTTTCTTCTGGGGGTTTTTAATTTGTTCGCTCTCAAGTTTTTTGATTTGCATTTCCAATTCATTGATCTCTGCCCTCCCTAGTTTGTTAATATATGCACTCAAGGATATGAATTTTCCTCTAAGTACTACTTTGGCTGCATCCCATAAGGTTTGAAAGGATGTCTCACCATTGTCATTTTCCTCAATGAAATTATTGATTGTTTCCATGATTTCTTTGCTAACTAACCGATTTTGGAGTATCATATTATTTAATTTCCAATTAATTTTTTATTTGCCTCTCCATGTACCCTTACTGATCAATATTTTTATTGCCTTATGATCTGAAAAGGTTGAATTTATTATTTCTGCTTTTCTGCATTTGAATGCCATGTTTCTGTGACCTAGTGTATGATCTGTTTTTGTGAATGTGCCATGTGGTGCTGAGAAGAAGGTATATTCCTTTTTGTCCCTATTTATTTTTCTCCACATGTCTATTAACTCTAATTTTTCTAAGATTTCATTCACCTCTTTTACCTCTTTCTTATTTATTTTTTTGGTTTGATTTATCTAAATTTGATAGTGGTTGGTTTAATTCTCCCACTAATATGGTTTTACTGTCTATTTCTTCCTTCAATTCTCCTAGTTTCTTTTTGGATGCTATACCATTTGGTGCATACATGTTGATTAGTGATATTTCCTCATTGTCTATACTCCCTTTTAACAGAATATATTTACCTTCCCTATCCCTTATGATCAGGTCTATTTTTGCTTTGGCTTTGTCAGATATCATGATTGCAATTCCTGCCTTCTTTCTATCAGTTGAGGCCCAAAAGGTCTTACTCCATCCTTTAATTCTAACCTTGTGAGTATCAACCCGCCTCATATGTGTTTCTTGAAGACAACAGATGGTAGGGTTTTGGATTCTAATCCAATCTGCTTTTTGTCTACATTTTATGGGTGAGTTCATCCCATTCACGTTCAAAGTTATGATTGTCACTTGTGGATTCCCTGGCATTTTGATATCTTCCCCTAGTTCTGACCTTTCTTCTTTAGCTACAACCTTTTGAACCAGTGATTTACTTTAGGTCAGTCCCCCAAGTCCCCTCCCTTGATATGCTTCCCTTTCTAGCCCCTCCCTTTTTATGCTCCTTTCCCCTCCCCCCTCTCCTTCCCTCCCTTTTTATACTCCCTTCCCCTCTCCCCCGCCTTAATTTCCCTTTCTTTCTTACCCTGTTGGATAAGATAGAATTCAGGATCCCAATGGCTCTAGATGTTTTTCCCTCTCAGAGTTGATTTCACTGAGAGTAAGGTTTAAGTAATACCACTTCACACTCTCTGCCTCTCCTTCTCATATGAGAGTTCTTCCCCTCCCCTTCCCATGTGTATCTTTGTATGGGAAAGATTATTCTATTTATCCCCCCCCCATTTCTTGAAGTAAATCTTAGTATCATCGATGATTCCCCCCTCCATTTTTCTTTCTTTGCCCCCCTTTCACCAAATCTTCTTGATGCCCCAATCTTTCCCTATGCATGATTCTTCTAACTACTCTTATGATGCATACAATTTTTGAGAGTTACACAATACATTTCCCCCACATATTAATATATATATATATATATAATTTGATGTAAATGTAGTCCTTATAGAAGAGAGTTTGACTTAAAGAAAAAGATAAGATTTATCTCCTTTTCCCTTTCTTTCATATTTTCCTTTTCATGTTTCTCTTGCTTTCTGTGATTGGATATCAAATTTTCCACTAAGTTCTGATCTTTTCTTAGCAAATGCTTGGAAATCTTCTATTTTGTTGAATGCCCATACTTTCCCCTGGAAGTATATAGTCAGTTTTGCCGCATAGTTGATTCTTGGTTGGAGAACCAGATCTCTTTCCTTTCTAAATATCATGTTCCATGCTTTGCAGTCTCTTAGCATGTTAGCTGCTAAATCATGTGTGATCCTTATAGGAGCCCCTCTGTATCTGAAGCTCCTCTTCTTGGCTTATTGTAGGATTTTCTCCTTTGCTTGGAAGCTCTTGAATTTGGTGATTATATTCCTGGGGGTTGTCTTTTGGGAATTTAGTATAGAAGGTGTTCTATGAACCCTTTCTATTTCTATTTTTCCCCCTTGCTCCAGAACATGTGGGCAATTTTCTTCTATAATTTCCTGTAGTATAGCATTGAGGTTTTTATTATCTCTGGTTTTTCGGGCAGACCAATAATTCTCAAGTTGTCTCTTCTTCCTCTGTTTTCCTGGTCTGTGACCTTTTCAGTGAGATATTTTATGTTTTCTTCTAATTCATTAATTTTTTGGCTTTGATTTATTAATTCTTGCTGTTTTGCAAGCTCATTGTCTTCCAGTTGCTTATTTCTGGTCTTTAGGGACTGGATTTGTTTTTCAGCTTGTTCTACCTTTTTGTTAGACTTCCAGCTCTTTCTCCATTTGTGAAGTCTTGTCTATTAAACTGCTGATCTCTTTCTCCCATTTTTCTTTCCAGAAGGTTTCCATCTTTTGGATAAGCTCCAATTTGAGTTCTTCCAGAGCTTGTAGATAATTTCCATTTTGGGAGGCCTGTTTTGATTTTTTTTTTGGATTTCATCCTCTTTCTCTTTTCCTTGGGTACTCCCACCATAAAAGTTTTCAATAGTCACTTTTTTTCCCTTTCTTCTTGGAGACTTGATTTTGGGCCGTGTGAGCCATTTCTTTGGTGGTTTTATTCCCCTTTACTTTTTGGTCTGGGGTCTGAGTGATATGGGTGGGTTTTCTGTGAATTTAGGTTGCCTCAGACTAGTTCTTCCCAGCCTCCGAGGTTTCTTAGAGTGCCGGCCCCTGTGCTCAGTGCAACCTCCCCTGTGATCAGCTCAACCTCCCCTGTGTTCAGCGTGCCCACCCCCGTGCTCTGTTATCTCTTCTTGCCTGTGCGCAGGAATCTCCTGTAAAACAGCTGAGGGGTGGAACTCTGGTATTCCCTGTCAGTTTCCAGGAACCTTGGCTTGCCCCCCCCCCACCTTCACTACAGCGAGGGGCAACGCTTTGGCCTTAGGTAGTTTTTACAGACTCTTGAGATTCCTCACTGTTCCCAGTGTGCAGGGGACCAGCCGTCTGTGCGCTCTCCTGTTCCCAGGGTTCTCCCGTGAAACAGTCCTGAAAGGTCGTTTCCTAGCATTCTTTAGATCCAAAGGACTCTGGTGTGCCCCCCCCCCCCCAGACAGAGACGTTCCTCACTCACTCGCTGTCCCAGTGAGTGCTCTGATACCCTACTCTGTTTTTTCTTTCTTTTTTAGTTTTTAAAACATTATTTTACTTGGTCATTTTCATACATTGTTCATTGGAAACAGATCATTTTCTTTTCCTCCCCCCCACCCCCCCACCCCTTCCCTAGCCAACGAGCGATTTGTCTGGGTATCACATGTGTCCTTGCTCTGAACCCATTTCCTTGTTAATGGTATTTGCATTAGTGTGCTCATTTAGCGTCTCTCCTCGATCATGTCCCCTCAACCTCTATAGTCAAGCAGTTGCTTTTCCTCGGTGTTTTTACTCCCTCAGTTTGTCCTCTGCTTGAGGATAGTTTCATTTTTTTTTTCTCATAGATCGCTGCAGGTTGTTCAGGGACATTGTAAAGCCATTACTGGAGAAGTCCATTACGTTCTCTTGTACCACAATGTGTCAGTCTCTGTGTACAATGTTCTCCTGGTTCTGCTCCTCTCACTCTGCATCACTTCCTGGAGGTTGTTCCAGTCTCCATGGAATTCCTCCACTTTATTATTCCTTTTAGCACAATAGTATTCCATCACCAACACATACCACAATTTGTTCATCCATTCTCCAATTGAATGGCATCCCCTCATTTTCCAATTTTTGGTCACCACAAAGAGTGCAGCTATGAATATTCTTTTACAAGTCTTTTTCCTTATTGTGTCTTTGGTGTTCAGACCCAGCAGTGCTATGGCTGGATCAAAGGACAGACAGTCTTTTATCGCCCTTTGGGCATAGTTCCAAATTGCCCTCCAGAATGGTTGGATCAATTCACAACTCCACCAGCAATGCATTAATGTCCCTACTTTGCCACATCCCCTCCAGCATTCATTACGTTCCTCTGCTGTCATGTTAGCCAATCTGATAGGTGTGAGGTGATATCTCAGAGTTGTTTTGATTTGTATCTCTCTGATTATAAGAGATTTAGAGCACTTTTTCATGTGCTTATTAATGGTTTTGATTTCTTTGACTGAAAATTGCCTATCCATGCCCCTTGCCCATTTGTCGATTGGAGAATGGCTTGATTTTTTGTACAATTGATTTAGCTCTTTGTAAATTTGAGTAATTAGACCTTTCTCAGAGGTTTTTGTTATGAAGATTGTTTCCCAGTTTATTTCCCTTCTGATTTTGGTTACATTGGTTTTGTTTGTACAAAAACTTTTTAATTTGATGTAGTCAAAATTATTTATTTTGCATTTTGTCTCTTTCTAAGTCTTGCTTGGTTTTAAAATCTTTCCCTTCCCAAAGGTCTGGCATGTATACTATTCTGTGTTTACCTAATTTACTTATAGTTTCCTTCTTTATATTCAAGTCATTCACCCATTCTGAGTTCATCTTGGTGTAGGGTATGAGGTGTTGATCCAAACCTAATCTCTCCCACATTGTCTTCCAATTTTCCCAGCAGTTTTTATCAAATACTGGATTTTTGTCCCAAAAGCTGGGGTCTTTGGGTTTGTCAAAGACTGTCTTACTGAGGTCATTTACCCCAAGACTATTCCACTGATCCTCCTTTCTGTCTCTTAGCCAGTACCAAATTGTTTTGATGACCACTGTTTTGTAATATAATTTGAGATCTGGGACTGCAAGGCCACCTTCCTTTGTATTTTTTTCATTATTTCCCTGGATATCCTTGATCCTTTGTTCTTCCAAATGAACTTTGTTATGGTTGTCTCTAATTCAGTAAAATAGTTTTTTGGTAGTTCAATGGGTATGGCACTAAATAAATATACAAGTTTGGGTAGGATGGTCATTTTTATTTAGTTAGCTCATCCCACCCATGAGCAATCAATGTTTTTCCAATTGTTTAGATCTAGTTTTAATTGTATGAAAAGTGTTTTGTAGTTGTGCTCATATAGTTCCTGTGTTTGTCTCAGCAAATAGATTCCCAAGTATTTTATATCGTCTCAGGTGACTTTAAATGGAATTTCTCTTACTAATTCTTGCTGCTGAACTGGGTTGGAGACATATAGAAATGCTGATGACTTATGTGGGTTTATTTTGTATCCTGCAACTTTGCTAAAGTTGTTGATTATTTCGATTAGCTTTTTGCTTGATTCCCTAGGATTATTTAAGTAAATCATCATATCATCCACAAAGAGTGACGGCTTGGTCTCCTCATTGCCAATTTTAATATTTTCAATTTCTTTTTCTTCTCTAATTGCTACTGCTAGTGTTTCTAGTACAATATTAAATAATAAAGGTGATAATGGGCATCCTTGTTTGACTCCTGATCTTATTGGGAAGGCTTTGGGTTTTTCCCCATTGCAGATGATGTTTGCTGATGGTTTTAGGTATATACTGTTTATTATTTTTAGTAAAGGCCCTTCTATTCCTATAGTTTCTAGTGTTTTCAATAGGAATGGTTGTTGTATTTTGTCAAAGGCTTTTTCTGCATCTATTGAGATAATCATGTGATTTTTGTCGGTTTGCTTGTTTATATGGTCAATTATGTGGATAGTTTTCCTAATATTGAACCATCCTTGCATTCCTGGTATGAATCCTACCTGATTGTAGTGGATAACCCTTGTGATGACTTGCTGGAGTCTTTTTGTTAGTTTCCTATGTAAGATTTTTGCATCTATATTCATTAGGGAGATTGTCCTATAGTTTTCTTTCTCTGTTTTTGGCCTGCCTGGCTTTGGAATCAGTACCATGTTTGTGTCGTAAAAAGAATTTGGTAGAACCCCTTCTTGGTTTATTCTGTCACATAGTTTGTATAGTATTGGGGTTAGCTGTTCTTTGAATGTTTGATATTGTGAATGTTTGATGTTGTGAATCCATCTGTACCTAGGGATTTTTTCTTAGGGAGTTCTTTGATGGCTTGTTCAATTCTTTTTCTGATATGGGGTTATTTAGGTAATTTATTTCTTCTTCTTTAATATAGCCAATTTATATTTTTGTAAATATTCATCCATATCACTTAGATTGCCATATTTTTTGCCATATAATTGGCCATAGTAGTTTTTAATAATTGCCTTGATTTCCTCTTCATTAGAGGTGAGGTCTCCCTTTTCATCATGGATACTGTCAGTTTGGTTTTTTTCTTTCCTTTTTTTAATTAGACTGACTAGTATTTTGTCAATTTTGTTTGTTTTTTCAAAGTACCAGCTTCTAGTCTTATTTATTAAATCAATAGTTCTTTGACTTTCAATTTTATTAATTTCTCCTTTGATTTTTAGGATCTCTAATTTAGTTTTCATCTGAGGGCTTTTAATTTGTTCACTTTCTAGTTTTTTAATTTGCATGCCCAATTCATTGACCTCTGCCCTTCTTAATTTGTTTATATATGAACTCAAGGATATAAATTTCCCCCTGAGTACTGCTTTGGCTGCATTCCCATAGGTTTTGAAAGGATGTCTCACCATTGTCATTTTCTTCAATGAAGTTATTAATTGTTTCTACGATTTGTTCTTTAACTAGCTCGTTTTGGAGAATCATATTGTTTAATTTCCAATTAATTTTTGATTTATCTATCCATGTACCCTTACTAATTATTATTTTTATTGCACTGTGGTCTGAGAAGTTTGCATTTATTATTTCTGCCCTTTTGCACTTGTTTGCAATGACTTTGTGCCCTAGTACATGGTCAGTTTTTGTGAATGTACTATGTAATGCCGAAAAGAAGGTGTATTCCTTTTTGTCCCTATTTATTTTTCTCCATATGTCTATTAACTCTAATTTTTCTAAGATTTCATTTGCTTCTCTCACCTGTTTCTTATTTATTTTTTTATTTGATTTATCTAGTTCGGATAGGGGAAGGTTCAGATCTCCCACTAGTATTGTTTTTCTATCTATTTCATCCTTGAGCTCCTCTAGTTTCCTACTCTGGTTTGGTGGGGAAGGTAGGGGGGGAAGGGAGGCTCAGTTCACATTTTTGTGCAAGCTTTTTCCCTCTTCTTATAGTGTGGAAATGTTCAAACCCCACGTACCTTCATTTCTGTGGGGTACTGGAGAGTCCCTCCGTTCTTCCAAAAGTGATTTTTATGTTCTTTTGAGGTAGTCTATTTCATTCGGTGCCGGGGAGAGGAAGCGATTCGCATCTCGATTGCAGCCATGTTTACCTGGAAGTCACAGTTAATTTTTAATCTATGTATTCATGGCTCTTTCTCATTTGATTTACTGTGAGTGTATTATGCAAAGTTTAAACTACTGAGTAAGGAGAAAATTATGCTTCCTTAAAGCCTTCTTATCCTTGTATGGGCAGAACCACCCTTTTGTAACTTCCCACTTTGTGGTTATTCACTCTAGTCAACAGACATCCTTGGTTTTCTAGAAATCCTAGATTTCTCCCAGGGAACCTGATATGTTTGAACTACTAGATACTGGCCTCATTCTAGTTCTTCTTTCAAGTCATGATCCACTTTGGAAGCTTTTCCTTTTCCCTCCCTTTATATGCTATAGAGACTAACACTTCATTCAGAATCTCCTGGCCTCCCCAGGATCAAGTAGATGAACATTGAGGAAACTGTGTACCAGTGTATAGTTGGTTTCATACATTCTATTATATCCTTTCTTATGGTAGGAAATTTCATAGTTCCTTGAAACATCAGCTATAGTACCCTTGATATCTCAAAATGCTATCAACATTTAGAAGGAAAAAAAAGATTGGGGTCATCAAATAATTATCTTAGGGTGCTATTCACATCATTAATAATTGCAATAGATATAATATATTATAAAATATTGCTTGATAGGCTAATTCAGTAATTATAAGTTTAAAATGAATGCAGACCATATTATATGCACATATTATAACAATACATAACTATCAATATGTAAGGAAAGGAATGGCTTTTTTAGACTTCAGTGACTACTACTAGTACTAGTGCTACTGCTAACTACTACCACTACTACTACTACTTCTACTATGTAACATACAGGGCTTTTGGAGTAAGGTACTTCAAAATAATTTTCTTGGCAAAGAGAGTAATGAGAAATAATTTAAGAACCATTAGACTACCAGAAAGCCATGATGAAAAAAGGTCCTAGATATCACATTTCAAAAAAACTATAAAACTACTCAGTGGAAAGAAGTACCAAAGAACCCCAAATAATTTAATAGATACTACTATATAAAAGGGATAAGCTTAGAATAGGACAATCCAAAAGGGTAAGGATAAAGGCTTACATCCTGAAAGAAATACTGAAATGAAAATTCTTAGGACCATCAGCCAAAATTCAGAGCTTCCAGGTTCAAGAAAAAAAAATACTATTAGCAATTAGAAAGAAAGAAGGCAAATACTGAGGAATCTTAGAAATAGGATCATATCTAATTTATCACCCACCACTATAAAGTCAGTTAATAAACATTTATTAAGTACCTACTATTTGCAAAGTAAATGTTGGAATACAAAGAAAAACAGACAATTCTTGCTCTCAAGGAACTCATAATCCTTCCCCCCCCCCATATTTAGCATTTCTTGGAAGTAAGTATTTTTAAATTAGGTATATACATTGTTGTTTTTAAATTATATTTTATCCCCCCCCCATTACATGTAAAAACATTTTAAAATGTTCATTTAAAATTCTTTTTGAGTTCCAAATTCTCTCCTTCCTTCTCACCCTCCTTCCTGAGACAGTAAGCAATCTGGTGTAGATTTTACATGTGCAATCATATAAAACATTTTTCCATATTAGGCATTTTATGAAAGAGATCTCAAATGAAAAAAAAGAAAGTGAAATATAGTATTTTTTGGCTGCATTCAGACTCTATTAATTCTTTCTCTGGGGATAAATGGCACTCATATTTGTGCATCAAACAATATCATTGTAAATTGTACAATATTATTCTGGTTCTGCTCACTTCATTTCATTTCAATTCATGTTAATTTTCCATATTTTTCTGAAATCAAAGAAATTCATAATTTAATGGATGAGACAATATGTCAATTGGCTTGTATAAACAAGCTATGTATAAAAAATTGATAATAACAAATGGAAGACTCTTGAATTCAGGGAGATTGGGATAGGCTTCTTGTTGAAGATGGGACTTTAGCTTGTTCTTGAAGGAAGCCAGGGAAACCAAGAGGCAGAGATGAGGAACACATACCCAAGCATGTAGACTAGCTAGTGAAAATGCCTGGAGTCCATAGACGGAGTATCTTGTTTGAGGAGCAACAAGCTGTTCAGTGTCACTTGTTCACAGTGAATGTAGGAAGACAAAGTGTAAGATGACAGAAAATTGGGGGGGGGGTTATAAAGAGCTTTGAGGATTTTATATTTGAAGCTGGAGGTGATAGGAAATCATTGGAGTTTTTTGAATAAGGGTCCTTGTGACACAGATCTTTACTTTAGGAAGATTATTTTGACAGCTGAGAGGAAGATGAACTGGAGTAGGGAGATTACCCGTGGCAGGCAGATCAACCAGCTGGCTATTGAAATAGTCTAGGTATGTGCTGATGATGGCTTCTACCAGGTTGATGGCAGTGTCAGAAGAGAGAATGGGGCACATGTGAGAGGTGCTTCAAATGTGAAATCCACAGATTTTGGCAACAGATCATACATGTGGGTGGGAGGTGGTGACAAAGAATAAAAAATGGAGGATGATACTTAGGTTATGAAATAGGAGACCAAGAGGATGGTGGTTAAATAGAATAGAAAAGTTAAGGCAAGGGGAGGGTTTTGGATGAAAGAAAATGATTTCAGCTTTGGATATGTTTAATTTAAGATGTCTACTTAGTGTCCAGTTTCAGATGTCCAAAAGTCAATTGGAAATGAGCAACTGGAAGTAGGTAGAGATGTTGTGATTGGATAAGTAGACCTGGGAATCATCAGTGTAGAGATGATAATTGAATAAAAGGGAGGAGAGCTTGAAATGCAATATTCCAGAAAGGAATATAAACTTATTATCAAGAATTTATTCAATAAAACTGAATGTAATTCTGCTTTTCTTTGTTTCACTAATGCTATTTAGTTATTAGTAATCTCCTCAGAGTACTAGAGAAGTAACTCTCATAGCTCTGAGAAGCCTAAGAAAAGTCGGAAAATGCCTAACTAGGTTCATATAAAAAATACTTATTCCTGGGGGCAGCTGGTTAGCTCAGTGGATTGAGAGCTAGGCCTAGAGACAGGATGTTCCAGGCTCAAATCTGGCCTCAGACACTTCCCAGCTGTGTGACCCTGGGCGAGTCCCTTAACCCCCATTGCCTAGCCCTTACCACTCCTCTGCCTTGGAACCAATACACAGTATTGATTCCAAGATGGAAGGTAAGGATTAAAAAAAAAAAGGAATACTTATTCCAGAATAGAGTTCACTGGTAAGCACAATTTTGAACTTATGTGAAGGGACTTGGAACATATTGGTTGTGAAAAACGAGGTCCTACTGTGGTTTGATTATCCCTTCAATCTCTTGTTTTCCAGATTTTTCACTGTAGATGCCTCTTGTAGTTCAGTTTTTGATATCTTTTAACTTTGCTCTGTTAATTTTTATCTGTCACTTAAAGTTCCATCTCCATTGTTTTTTCAAGGTTTCCATTTTTTGCTAAAGTTTTCATAGCCCTTTTCTAAGTCATAATTTTTTTCCAGTTCTCATTTGAACTATTATTATTTTCTTGTGGCCAAATATTCTATTATCTTAGGTTCTATTTATTATGGACTTACTTTTTTTCTCCTATAATTTTCTTATTCCATAGCATTTTTCAATTTTGTTAGGAGCTTTTCTCCATTGTCTTTTTTTTTTAAACCCTTACCTTCCGTCTTGGAGTTAATACTGTGTATTGGCTCCAAGGCAGAAGAGAGGTAAGGGCTAGGCAATGGGGGTCAAGTGACTTGCCCAGGGTCACACAGCTGGGAAGTGTCTGAGGCCAGATTTGAACCTAGGACCTCCCATCTCTAGGTCTGGTTCTCAATCCACTGAGCTACCCAGCTGCCCCCTCTCCATTGTCTTTTTGATTATTTTTCCTTGTGAGGAGTTATTTTCTTTTGTTAATTGTTCTTTTAGCTTAATTGCCACAATTCTAACTATATCAGTCTTGAGGGGAATCTAGGCTTACACATAATAATCTTGATACAGACACCCTAACTATTGTCTTCTTAATTAGCTATTTACTTAATTTTTTTAACTTTTCCTAAGCGTCTGTTTTCTGTGGAGAGCTTTATAATCCCTAAATATTCTTTCTAGGTTCCTTCTTGATACAGCCCGGCAGTGAGGAGAGTCAGCTGAAAAGATAGTTTCTGGCTTCCCTGAGGGTCAGCTCAGAAAAGCCAAATAGATAGAGGCACATTCACAAAAAGGGAGACAGAGACAGAAATGGACAGTAAAGGGCAAGGAGTCCTAACGACTGAGTAAACAATATAGGCCACAGAGAGTGACCAAACTTTGTGCAGCAGGTCCAACTTTATTCGACCTTCAGGTCCAGTATAGATGAGATTTTGCTCTAAAAACTGAAGAAGCATTGTATTATCATTAACCAATCAAGAGTGATGAGCATTACGACATGGTTAGCCAATCAGAAGTTAGGGGGCTTTGGGGCTTACTAAGAAGGAAGAAAACACAGCTGTGATTCAGTCATCACAAAATACAAAGGGTCTTAGCATGAAGATACAGTTCCAAGGTCTATTGTCTGAAATAGTGCTAAGCTTTGTCAATATGGCTCAAGATTTTACTATCTGGGGGGCAGAGCTAGACATTTGCAGCCTACCTAAGGAATGTCTAGTAGTTCTCACCAGAAATTTGGCCTTGTCAAAGATCTCAGAGCAGAAGTACAGACTTGTCTTTTATTGCTGCTTTTCCTCAGTGGTCCCAAAGTGTCTTATGGCTCTGTAACTTCTGATGGTAACATTTATTCCTAGATCTAAGCGGTTGTAATAGTCTTTGGATTTTGGAGGTTTTCTGTCCTGTCCCAAATATATGCAAAATACATACAAAATAGTTTATTCCTAAATTGTTATGATGTGGCACCATCATCAGGAATTTCCCAACCACTAAAACTTATCTTTTCTTCCTGTGATGAATACTATATATCTTTTCTCCCAGGGGCACCTATGAATATTCATCATTCTGTGGTACATGATAAATAGATTCAAAATGTCCCAAAATAGCCATCTCTGCTTCTGTGGGAAGACATTTGAATTCATTTTATAGCTTCAATTATTTTAATTATTTAATATTTTTTTAATTTAACTATTTTATATTGTTTTAAAATTTAATTCTTTACAACAGTTTGCACATAAGTTCCACTAGTTATTCTCCCTTTCTGCCTGTTTTAAACTTTTATAGGATCATAGATTTAGTGGTGAAAAAGCCCTCAAAGGCTTCCAGATTTAATTCTCTCTTTTGTAGTTGAAGAGTCTGAATTCCAGGTCAAATCACTTGCCCAAGATCACAGAGGTAGTAAGCATTGGAGATAGGTTTTGAACTGAGGTCTTCTAGCTCTATTGCTAAGTGAAGTATCCATTGCCTTATATTGCAGTCTTCTGTCCTCTCATTTGTTAGCATAGGCTTAGATTTCTCTCTGCCTCTTGAGGTACTTCCCACTTCCCACGCCCCCTTGTGGACCAGAAGCATTTATTCCATTCATTTAAGAAACACTTCATTTGGGGACAAATAGGTGACTCGGTGGATTGAGGAGGTCCTGGGTTCAAATGTGACTTCAGACACTTCCTGGCTGTGTGACCCTGGGCAAGTCACTTCACCCCATTGCCTAGCCCATACCACTCTTCTGCCTTAGAACTAATCCACAGTACTGATTCTAAGATAGAAGGTGAGGGTTCTTTCCTCCACCCCTTTTGCTTTCTCCTTTACCAAGAAAACTAATCTGAATTTTGTACTTATAGTTGTTTATTTTTCAGGCATTATACAATAGAAAGAAGAATATTAGATTTGAAAATTTAAAAACCTGTATCTCAGATCTTTATTCTGCCACTTGCTAGCTCTGAGACTATGCAAATCACTGAACTCCTCTTGGGCCTTAGTTTACTCATCCATAAAATGAAGATAGGTGGGGTGTGTGTGTGTGTGTGTGTGTGTGTGTGTGTGTGTGTGTGTACACAAGAAAGGTAGATATCTAAGATTCCTCAGAATTTGAAATCCTGTGTGTATAAGAGACTCAAAAGCATAATCTTGGTTGGTTGCTGAGTCATTCTCTCTGCTTTTCCTGTCTACTATGATAGATCCTTAGTTTATGCTAACTTACAGTGCTAATTTTTGCTGCTAGTTGCTAAAGCAAAATGCTTCATTGCCATATTTGCCAGGTGGGTCTTGGAAGGAAGGTGGTATTTTTTAAAAATAGCCTATCTTTTTTTTTGTAACCTTGTCAAGTAGGCTTTGATTGAAATGAGCAGATTTCTGCCAGTGACTGAATGAGAATAAAATTGTGCTCAACATGTATTTGTCAAAAGACTTTTTAAAAGAATCCATCCCTCCAGACACATTTTGTTTCTTAATGTCTCTCTCATACTATCTTCTTGCATCTCACCTTTTTGTTGCACCTCACTACATTTTAAATATAATGCGTATCTATTATTCATAATTCAGAAGACATATAGATACCATAGATTTTATTCCATGTTGCCTTACTCTAAATGGCCTCCCAGACCCACATGCACTTGAAAGCATTCATTATTGGTTGTTTCTTCTCCATCTCAAACCCCCTTCCCTTCTAATGGAAGCAGAATATAAAGGAGAGCCAAAGGAACCTCTTCCCTAGCCGCCTGGATCTGGGTTAATAGTTTGCTGTACCAGATGGCAGCAAGTGAATATAGGACCATGTAATATTTATTTTCTTTTTGCTTCCCAACAGGAGTATATGTGCATCATGGGACTCAGCAACTGGCTACATTGGACTGCATGGTTCTTCGTGTATTTTATTATTCTCATTATTATTATCTTAATTATGATCACACTCTTCTTTTTGAAGGCAAGTGTCTTGTTTTCCTGTATATTCGAATTTTCCCTTGAGAAAAGCTTGATTTATAGAATATGGTACATATTTGCTAAATCTCTTAAGAAGCAATAATGTGGTCATTACAATGGTAAATTTGAGATTTGTGAAGCAGTTTACATAATTCTCTCATTTGAGTCAACTTTGTGAGCTATGTAGTATGAGTATTATTATCTCCATTTTACAGATAATGAAACGGTCACAAGGAGTAGTTTTGGAATTCCTACTCATGTCTTTTAAAATCATCGCATACTTTTGCTAGCAAAACAGATTGTCTCCCATTTAAGTCATTAGGCTAATGAAATTAGAACACTTTCCCTTCTGTTATGCATTTATTTTTCTTCTTACAAAATTACAGGTCATAGAGAGTAGTTGTATTAATAATACTAGAATGTTAAAAGTATATATTCTCCTTAACTTAAAATTAACTTTATTTAAAAAATATATTGTTGCAAAAATATATACATATGTGTTCCTCCCATGGATAATTACTCAAAATTGCCCAAATACTTATCTTTGTAGTACAGTTAGCATTAAATAATCAACATGTTTTTCAAGGAAAGATTAAACTTGGTTTTACCATCATATATGTTGTCACATATTTTTTAACTATTTTTATTATCCTCTAGCTCTTCCCACCTTCCCCCTTTTTTCTTTTTCTCATTCATATATAGAATGTCTCCATTTTGGTGTGTTTGCCTTTTATAAAAAATTTTAAGTACTCTTCTTGAGTAAAGGGAAAAATGACATTTTATTCATATTTGTTGAATCTATTTATGAGTTGTATTTTTTAAAGTTTTGTTATTGACTTGCATAAGGATTCCAAATCTCCAAAATGTTTTAAATTATTTTTAATTGAAGCATATTTCCCTTAATTATTAAAAACTGTTTTAAGAGCTCAAGAAGTATGAAGTATCAAGAGAAAGTAAAGAATACATTCCCATAGAGAAACTTAACACTCCAAACTATATTTTGATAACATTTATGGGTGACTTAAAAAGCAAATACTTCTTAGTACTCATTTGCTACATCCAGTGTAATATACACCCCAGTCACAAAAAAATATAGAAAGGGGAAAGAATAGAAAAGGAAAAAAACTCATAGACAAGGTTCAGGGAAAATCTTAATGGAGATACAAACCAATACACATCCATTATCTTACTGACATTGGTGATTAACAGAACAAATGCCTTGGGTTACAGCCTTGTTTTAACATAGTTCATCCAAAATTTCTGTTACAGGAAAAAGTAATAATTTTATGTTACTATTATTAGTAATAAGGAAATAGAGCAGATGTGAGAAAGAAGATTCTTGGCTATGAAGTTATCTGGAAGACTAGGGGTCTAACAAATCCTGATCCTGTATCATCTAGCTGTAAGGGACCTTTGATATGCCATTTGCCAGGTATACTTGTGATGCTAATCAGCAGAGCCATCATAAGCACGAGTAGCTGTAGTGTTAATAAGAGTCTATTTGAGCAATACCAGACTTTCCTAGGAATTTTGCAAAGGCTACTCTCTACCTCCAATCATTTCCTTTATAGAAGTTTCTATGACTTGTTAACTCATGTGAACATCTGATATGGTCACAATATGAACCTTGCCTTTTCAAAGATATCTTGTTTTTTACTGAACCTTGGTCATTGCCAGGAGGCCCAGTGTGACTATATCATTTATCTCATGGTACTTCAGTCACTATTCCCTTTACTCATTTCACTTCTATCACTGCAAAAGAGGAATGGCTTAAAGCTATTTGCTTTTTTTTTTTAATCTTTTGGAGATATAAACCAAGTAATGGTTTTATTAGATCAAAGGGTATGTACAATTTTATAGACCTTTGTGCATAGATCCAAATTGCTCTCCAAAATGTTTGAATCAGTTCACAACAGTGCATTAGGGTCTCAGTTTTCCTTTATCCTCCAAACTTTGTCATTTTCCTTTTCTGTCATAATAGCCAGTCTGATAAGGGTGGGGTATCCTCTAATTAATAGTGACTTTGAGTACTTTCCAACTGACTTTAGATATCTTTAATTACTTTGAGAACTATCTGTTCATATCCTTTGATCATTAATCATTTGGGGGAATAGCTTGTATACACTTGAATCATTTCTTTATGTATTTGAGAAATAAAGCCTTTATTAGAGAGACTCATCATAATTTTTTTCACCATTATAATTACTGTGTATTACCCTCATCCTATTTCTTGTCTGTTTGTCCTACTCTCTCCACTTTCATTCTGTCCATCTTCAAAAGTGTTTTGTTTCTGACCATTGCCTCCCCCGAGTTGCCCTGTCTTCTATCAGTTCCCCTTGTCTTATCCTCTTTCCCTCCTGATTTCCTGTAGGGTAAGATAGATTTCCATATCCAATTAAGTATGTATATTCTTCCATCTTTGAGTCAGTACCTATAATAGAGAATAAGATCAAATGCTCCTCAGCCCATCTTCACTTTTCTGTCATATTAACCTTATTGAATAGTTAATTAATCTTATTAAAAGTCTTTTGATCTCTTTTTTCCCTTTTCCCTTTTTTATGTTTCTCTAGAGTTATATTTAAAAGTCAAATTTTCTATTCATCTCTGATATTTTCATCAGGAATGGTTGAAAAACTTCTATTTCATTGAATATCCATTTTTCCCCCCTTGAAGGATTATACTCAATATTTCTGTGTAGGTGATTCTTGGTTATAATCCTAGATCCTT